>NW_019942835.1:271171-331333 GCF_002910315.2 Salvelinus sp. IW2-2015
GCAAAGAAGTTGTTTAGTCTGTCTGGGAGCAAGACATCCTGGTCCGCGACGGGGCTGGTTTTCTTTTTGTAATCCGTGATTGACTGTAGACCCTGCCACATACCTCTTGTGTCTGAGCCGTTGAATTGCGACTCTACTTTGTCTCTATACTGACGCTTAGCTTGTTTGATTGCCTTGTGGAGGGAATAGCTACACTGTTTGTATTCGGTCATGTTTCCGGTCACCTTGCCCTGATTAAAAGCAGTGTTCGCGCTTTCAGTTTCGCGCGAATGCTGCCATCAATCCACGGTTTCTGGTTTGGGAATGTTTTAATAGTTGCTGTGGGTACGACATCGCCGATGRACTTGCTAATAAACTCGCTCACTGAATCAGTGTATTCGTCAATGTTGTTGTTTGACGCAATGCGGAACATATCCCAGTCCACGTGATCGAAGCAATCTTAAAGCGTGGAATCAGATTGGTCGGACRAGCGTTGAACAGACCTGAGCGCGGGAGCTTCCTGTTTTAGTTTCTGTCTATAGGCTGGAAGCAACAAAATGGAGCCGTGGTCAGCTTTTCCGAAGGGAGGGTGGGGGAGGGCCTTATATGCGTAGCAGAATTTAGAATAACAATGATCCAGGGTTTTACCAGTCCTGGTTGCACAATCGATATGCTGATAGAATTTAGGGAGTCTTGTTTTCAGATTAGCCTTGTTAAAATCCCCAGCTACAATGAATGCAGCCTCAGGATATGTGGTTTCCAGTTTACATAGAGTCAAACGAAGTTCGTTCAGGGCCATCGATGTGTCTGCTTGGGGGGGAATATATACGGCTGTGATTATAATCGAAGATAATTCTRTTGGTAGATAATGCGGTCGACATTTGATTGTATGGAATTCTAAGTCAGGTGAACAGAAGGACTTGAGTTCCTGTATGTTGTTATGATCACACCACGTCTCGTTAATCATAAGGCATACCCCCCGCCCGTCTTCTAACCAGAAAGATGCTTGTTTCTGTTGGCGCGATGCGTGAAGAAACCAGCTGGCTGTACCGACTCCGATAGCGTGTCTCGAGTGAGCCTTGTTTCCGCGAATCAAAGAACGTTAGTCTCTTATGTCTCTCTGGAATGCTACCCTTGCTCGGATTTCATCTACCTTGTTGTCAAGAGACTGGACATTGGCGAGTAGTATGCTCGGGAGCGGTGCGCTATGTGCCCGTCTCCGGAGCCTGACCAGAAGACCGCTTTTCTGGCCTCCTTTACGCGGTTGTTTTTGGTTCGCCGGCTGGGATCTGATCCATTGTCCTGGGTGGTGGGCAAAACACAGGATCCGCTTCGGAAAGTCGTATTCCTGGTCGTAATGATGTTAGTTGACGTTGCTCTTATATCCAATAGGTCCTCCCGACTGTATGTAATAAAGCCTAAGATTACCTGGGGTACCAATGTAAGAAATAACACGTAAAAAAAAAAATACTGCATAGTTTCCTAGGAACGCGAAGCGAGGCGGCCATCTCTGTCGGCGGATCACTCACACAACTAAAGGCCAAAACAGAAAAAACGTCTGATGAAACTGCAGTTCCTCACAATAAAAATGGCAGCTCTTAAGATTGTTCAATTCAAACCACAGGTTTTCAATGGGGTTCAGTTCTGAGACTGAGATGGCGTGGCAAAATGCAGATTTTGTAGGCAAATATAACCATTTCTTTGTGGATGTTGATGGGGTTATTGTCTTCCTGGAAGATCCACCTGTGGCAAAGTTTGTCCTGGTACTGGATAAAGTTCATGATGCCGTTGACCTCAACAAGGGCCCCAGGACCAGTGGAGGCAAAATAGCCCCATATCATCAACAATCCACCACCATATTTTACAGTAGGTARGGGGTTATTTTCGTTATTTTCATGCGTTCTCATTTCYATGCCAAAACCCACCACTGGTGTGCGAGGCCACAGAGCTCTATTTTCAGGTCATCTGACCAAAACACCGGTTCCAATCCAAGTGCCGAGACCATCTAGCAAACTCCAGCGGTTTACATTTGTTGGATGACATGAAAATAGAGGTATTTTTGAGCATACAGTATAGTATTTGAATTACTTATTTTTTTWAAGTCATTTTTGCTCCATCTTTATCAAGGGTGTCAATKATTTCGGACCCCAATTTACATGCACATGAGGGCGCGCGCGCACACAACATCCATCTTCCCTTTTCAGATGACTAGATGAGCATGGAGGATTGACAATCCTGCAATTGGTTGTTGGCATATCATGGCCATATGTTAGACCCTGTTAATGTCACTCTAAATTGCATGGCTGTCACAACGCTGTTTTTATGCGGCCTCGTCTTCAGCCTCACACCACCAAAAATGGCTGCGTCTCAAATGGCAGCCTATTCCCTATTTAGTGCACTACTTTTAACCAAATGATATTCGGGAATCGGGTGCCATTTGGGAATCATCCAATGAGTTCCATTCCACCAGGATCAGGATGGCACATCATAAATCAACTGTGAGGGGAAGTCAGGGCTGCTGTGTGCTGAACACTAGGACAGTGTCCCAAATGGCACCCCATTCCTWATGTAGCGCACTACTTTTGACCAGAGCCCTCCTATTCTTCCTCCTCCTCTTCCTCCTCCTCGTCATCAATATAGAGCGACACAGACAATGTAATGTCATTGCACCGTAAGTAGATCTGTGCTGTGCAGTAGGCAGGCAGCCACGCAGACCGACTCAGTCCATGGTAACTGGGTTAGAGGTTAAATCTCATGGTCCTGTGCTTTCTCACGGGCTAGATCAAGCGGAACACTCTGCCTCTCTCTCTCTCTCTCTCTCTCTCTGTCTCCCTGACAGCCTGTGACAAGCTCACCCAGGGCTCAGCTAAAAAAAATACCAACACCCACGGACCACACTGCTCCCTCGGTTTCTCTGTCTCGCTTACCCTCTCTGTCTATCTATTTATCTTCCTCTCTCTCTCTTTCTTACCCTCTCTGTCTTCATCTATTTCTCTCTCTTACCCTCTCTCTCTCTCTGTACAGTAGCTCTTTGGTCCCCATCTAATTCCGTTCAATTTCACTCTTTCTTCCCCTCTCTGAACCCCACCTCCGCTCATCTCTACTTCTCTCCTCCCATTCTCTCCTCTATTTCTTATTTTCTCCTCCCCTCCTCATGTATCCTCCCATTCTCTCCTCTCTTTCCCATTTCAAGCCGGGGGCATCTCATCTATGTCTCTTGTCCACTCTTATTTGCACACACTCACTCCAATATATGTTCATCTCATATACAGTACAGTACACACTCTCTGTCTCATCACGCACACGCTCACACACACACACACTCTCTCCCATTCAGTCACAGACACTGAATCAGTCACAGACATCTCCAGAGGGCCAGTGAGTAGTGTGGTTGGAGCTGGTCCTGGGTCAGTGCCCAGTGGATGGCCAGTCACAGTCCCAGGATTAATTACCTTACTGTGGGTTATTTACCTTGGCCCTTACCTGGCCCTCCCAACAGGCCTTGGTCCTCGCCACTGGAGGATTCATCACCATCACCCCACCTGCATTATCTTCTCTCTGGAACACTGACTCACTGAATTGCCCATAGGGCTCTGGGCAAAAGTAGTGCACTAGTTAGGGAATAGGGTGCCATTTGGGATGCAGAGACTGACTTCCTGACTCACTGACTCAATAAAAACCAACCAACCTGACCAAATGACTCTGTTATAACCTGGACCACCGTCTCTGAAACACATTCTACACAACTTACCACATTCTCTAACACCGGACCGCGTTCTCTAAACCGGACCGCATTCTCTAAACCGGACCACATTCTCTAAACCGGACCGCATTCTCTAAACCGGACCGCATTCTCTAAACCGGACCGCGTTCTCTAAACCGCGGACGGCGCATCTCTAAACCGGACCGCATTCTTCTAACCGGACGCCTCTAAACCGGACCCGCGTTCTCTAAACCGGACCGCATTCTCTAAACCGGACCGCGTTCTCCAACCGGACCGCGTTCTCTAACCGGACCGCGTTCTCTAACGCCCTTCCTTAAACCGGACCACATTCTCTAAACGCGACCGCGTTCTTAAACCGACCACATTCTCTAAACCGGACCGCGTTCTCTAAACCGGACCGCGTTCTTCTTAAAACCGGACCGCGTTCTCTAAACCGGACCACATTCTCTAAACCGGACCGCATTCTCTAAACCGACCGCATTCTCTCTAAAACCGGACCGCGTTCTCAAAACCGGACGCGTTCTCTAAACCGGACCGCGTTCTCTAAACCGGACCACATTCTCTAAACCGGACCACATTCTCTAAACCGGACCGCGTTCTCTAAACCGGACCACATTCTCTAAACCGGACCGCGTTCTCTAAACCGGACCGCGTTCTCTAAACCGGACCGCGTTCTCTAAACCGGACCACATTCTCTGTTCCTGAGGTCCTGACCCAAACTCATCAGGCATTGTGAAACATGATGATACACAAACAATATCTTGTATAACTGTTAAACAGGTCTATAACTTTGTTTAAAATATATATCCCCCCCCCCCCTAACAGTTCCACACAGCCGATCAGAAGCAGGTCCTACCTCGGTGAGGTGCGGGTTGGGGTTGAAGCCACACTGGTTGCACACCGTGGATCGGCACTGGGTGCAGGTGCTGCAGTTTGGCTGGTTGTCCTCCGTGGTGCCCGTCAGGTCGGCCGTCTTGCAGACGGGACACAGCTTGCTGCTGGGCATGGGGGCGATCTGGGGCACGGAGTAGGGTGAGGTGGGGGTGACGGCGGGGGACACCGATGGGGACCGTCCTGTCCTGCTACTACCCACGTCCACCTGGAGGTTCTTGCGGGCAACGTGGCTCTGACCCTGCTGCTCCCTCTGGGAGGCCAGGCGGTCCCCCGTCCCAGGCCCAGTCTGGACCCCCGCCTTGGGCCCGGACCCAGGGTCTGTCTGGGGGGGTCTTCCAGAGATGCTGTGGAGGACAGACACACGTTAGACTCTCGCGAGAGGATGTTAGGTTACACCTCAGAAAAACYGGCCTTTTTGGGGTCAAAGATTGAACTGAAACCTCTTAAAGTGTTAAACGGGGAGCAATGATTTTGAATATCACAAGTATCAACATTTAAACACATGTATTTTTTTGGTCATGAATCCTGAATGAAAGGGTCTTGCAAGTTGCCAATTTGCTTTGGCCAATACCAATATGGGCACGAAAAAGGAAAGACTGTGTGAGCTGGAGAAATGGACTGTTTTCTCTTGGTGAGATAAGAGGAGAACAGCGTTTGGTTCCTTCAAAGAGCGGTGAATGTTTTTTTCCCTTTCTGCTTCACTGCTTCCTCTTCCTCGCCCACAGTTTTCAGCCTTCTGACCCCCTGGCAGTGGAAAAGACTGGCTGGGTCTCACATGGCACCCTATTCCCTATATAGTGCACTACTTTTGACCAGAGCCCGGGTCATAAATAGTGCACTAAATAGGGAATAGAGTGCCATTTGAGGCACAGCCTCAGTTTCCCCTACAGTATAGTAGCTCTGGAGATGGAAGGAAGAAGTAGGCAACTGAACAAACACTCGCCCTCTCCATCACACACACACATACACACACACACACCTCGCCAACCCCGCAGTCCGAGTACTGAATCAAGCATGCATACATGTAAGTCAAGTAGTGGTTTGTGTTGAGTCTATATGGAATAAATGTGCTGGTGTCTGCAGCCTATGAGAGGTTTAGATAGTATTGAGTCTTGGGTATGGTAGTGAATTGCATTCACCTATGTTCCTTAAAATGCCTTTCCGGTGAATTGTCTCTGTGGACTTAACGCCATGTCTCTCTCTTGATGGAGAGGGGAATGAAAAGACAAGACGAGAAGTTGGTTTAATCAGACGTTAGCAGCACTAACAACTTCCCCTCTTGTCTCTTTTTCTCTTTCCCAATCTGCCCTCTCTGCCCCGCAGACACCCGCCCATGGATTGGCTACAGCAATTCAAATAGAAATCCTAGCTTTCCGCTTCCCTGTGAGAACAACAACGCTACGCAGGCCTTTGTTTTGATGCTCGCGTCTTCTTCAAAGTCCAGGAGTCTCCATCGGTAGTCAGGACTCTGTTCGGGGAGCACACCACTTCCAGGGCGGGAGAAGGAGATGGAAATGAGGGAAGAGGAGAATAAAAATAGAACTGTTTGTGACAGTGAGTCACTGAAGACGGGCTGAGCAGAGCAGCTGGTTGTGAAGCAACTCAAATCACCTGTTTTTCTCTCTCTCTCTCTCTCTAGGAATCGTTCTGTTCACCTAAGACCTGCTCACAGAAACACTAGCGCTATAAAGGCTCGACAAGAAGTCTCCTCGACAATGTCTTCCTGGCAGTGTTCCGTATCCACAATAGAATCCGTAATAATGAGCCGAATGAAAATGAGCTGAGCTAGGCTCCCGGTTACATCAAATATACATCTACGAGATGTCAAATGTCTTATTAGAAGAGCGTCAAGCCTGTTGTTCTACATTGGGCAAAGTGAGGGAGACCTCAGTCGTAATCCCAATTGGACCCTACCGTTGCATCTTTCCAACGACAGAAAATAAATACACACATTCTGCTATTGAGTGACCAGCATGGTTGTAATACTGACCATCAGCTATCACCGTTCAACTCGCGGAAACCGATGCATTTCTCCATTCCATCGTTTACAATTGTATTACTAACAAACTGCAACTAGTTTGGAAAGGGGTCAAATAAAGCAGTATTAAAAAATATGTTTGGTGGCAACTAATATGTTTTATTTGGGTTAAAAACCTAGTGTTATGCTAATAAAGGCTTGTAGAGTGGAATCCCTTGTGGTCCTGACAAAGCCCAAACCTCAGGCGTTAAACAAACAAAGCCCAAACCTCAGGCGTTAGACAAACAATCACAAACACACACACACACCAGGCATTAAAACATAACGGCAGGGAGCCACGAGTGGGATAGCAGCGCTCTATGGGATAGATCTCCCCATCCACCTCTTCAAAACATCCACCAGTGAACAGCACTCTTGTTGAAAGCAAAGCACCTTGGGATTTTTGCATCTGTTGTTATTAAGCAATGAGAGGAAAGGCAGGTGGTTTGCTTTATCCCAGAGTGAAAAGTATAAACGCTTGGTGCAACTCTCTCCGATAAGCGTCGCTCTGAGTCTGATGCCAGTGGAAGTGAGTAGGAAGCAGAGCCTTTTGTTGGTGTGCGGTGAGAGTGAGAGAGCTAGGCTCCGAACCACCGTGCCAAATACCAATGCTTACCTACACAGCTCAACAACGCATCTGCAGTAGGCCCGCCGATGTACAGTCTGTGCAGCAATTACCTTCAGTGAAGGCTACTATAGAACACAATATTCTGAGTACAGACAGATATCTATGTTCTCAGTCATTACAAATGAATCCACTGTGTGCAGTGTATCCTCTCAGTACGGAGGCCTCTACCCTCGCTGCACATTTTCAACGCGGATAATAATAGACTCATATAGGCCATTTAGCAGAGACTTCTATTCAAAGCACTTTACAATCATGCGTGCATACATTTTGTTTGTATGAGTGACCCCGGCGGGAATCGAACCCACAGTCCAGGCGACGCAAGCGCCYCGCTCMACCYACTGAGCCACGGAGYAAATTGACCAAGACACAATTCCGGTACYGACAGATATTCAGACACTGTCGGAGGTACAACCCCAGCTGCTGTACTCGGCACACAGAGCTCCTCCGGGAAGAGACAGACGGAGCTGACCTCCTCAGCACCAACACAGGGCTGTGCTCACTAATGGCGCTTCATGTGGGACCTTTTAGCAGTGAATTATTCCAATCTATACGGAATATATATTGAAATAAATGGACAGGCAATTACCATTTCCTTRATGAACATGGTCAGTGGCAGGGAACTCAATATTTCAGCAGCAGGAGATGGTGCTGGGGTGTCTCTCAAATGTTACCCTGTTCCCCTTTATAGTGCACTCCTTTTGACTCGCAGGTGCTGAAAGTAGTGGAACTATATGGGGAATAGTGTGCCGGTTGAGATGCAGACCGGGTTTCTCTGACTCCCTCCCATCTTTCTCCTGATAGAGGTAATAGTCTGGAGAAAATCTCACACCCCAGAGAGTTTCTTAGTTTGTTCGTAGATTTACATCATCCCCTCTGTCTTCTACTGGAAGGGAAATGTCTAGCCAGCTGAGAGTGAGAATTAGATTGTCTCTCTCTCTGTCTGTCTGTGTGTGTGTGTGTGTGTGTGTGTGTGCACGAGAAAGAGGGATAAGTAGGAACGTAAGAGTGAAGGTCTCGATGTGAACGCAATACGTGTGCACAACATGTTCAGTATTGTGAATGCTCTCCGTTCCAAATATCCGTGTACTGTATGTTTGTGAGATTCCATGGCAGTAAACTGGGAGTACATACATAGGCCTTTATGATACAACCACCACCTATCATCACTATCAGCATGATCAAGTCAACCCCTGATGCTCTTTTCACTGTGGAAACAACACCACGGATCCTTCAGAGACGAGGTGAAACGTCACAAAGGATAAATAACGGTAGGGAAGAGCTTGTGTGTTTATCACAAATGACCCCCTGTTCCCTTTATTGGGCCCTGGTCAAAAGTAGTGCACTACATAGGGAATTAGGGCACCATTTGGGATGCAAAGGATACAAATGCTGATTAGCAACAGCTACTCCCATGGGCCTTGTGGATGGGGTATCTGAGTAAGCCTAGAGACACGTGGTTGTCTGGCAGCTACAGCTTGGAGTGCTTGGGTTCATATCATAGACCTCTGTTTTTTCTCTAGGCCATTTCTACGACTACTGCTTAACATGACCAGATGTTCAGCTAAATGAAAAATGCACTCTGCATAGTGCAATCTATGCTCCCATGTGCTTCATTGGCATTTTCCACCCTCATCACGTCTGATGAAGACCTAGGTGTGAAAACGTTGCCAATCAACTTCAGTGGCTCAGTCACCACACACACATGGCTTGCATCCCAAATGGCACCCTATTCCCTATATTCTCTATGGGCCCTGGTCAAAAGTAGTGCACTATATATGGAATAGGGGGCTATATGGGACGTGGATTTAGGTCTCACCTCTGTTAGGCAGTTTGTCGGGAATGTGAGACGAAGATAGCAATGAGCCTTTAAAACCACCTACTGGGCTTTTTTAATGAAACATGGTAATGGGTTTCTATCTCCCTCGCCCTCTCTCCCTACCTCTCTCCTTTCTCTCTCTCCAGAGAGACGGCTACACACATATATGTTGCAGTCTCGCACCGATTGATTTGCCATGGGCTATTGGCTGAGATATCACCATAAAACATAGCCACGGGAAAATGCAGAGCGAACAGCACCAACCGTCAACCCATCTGTGGTTGTCACAGGCTGGGTGATTTGTGATGTACATGTAGCACCACCCAGAGAGACAGAAATTCACTGATATGCGAGGAGGAATCTGAATTGACGTTCACAGAATTCACCTACTACACATGCAAAAATAGGCATACATACCGCCTGGACTAGCCTCCTGTGATCCAAAGGGTGTACTTCACTGAAAGGAGGGGCCCATAGGATTTTTGTGGGGATACCCCGGACCCCCCCCCCCCCCCCCCGATGGCATTTGTGCATGTTATAAGCCATGGCAAAAATGTTATAATTATAGGAGATTTGCAGTAAAACTGCAACATCTTCTTGTAGCCTCATGGCAAGATGTGTAGAATACCAGGAAATTTTCTTTAAAAATGCAGAATTTTCTCAGCCTCATCGCAAAATGTGTAGAATAGCATGAGATTAGCTATAAAACTGAAAATGTTTCTCTCTGCCCCATGGCAATATGTGMAGAATTGCAMGAAATTAGCTTTCAAACAGCAAAATTTTCACTCAGCCTCATMGCAAAGCATGTAGAATAGCATGACATTAGCTATAAAACTGCACATTTTTCTCTTTGCCCCATAGCAAAATGTGTAGAGTTGTAGAAAGTTAGCTGTTTGTTTCCCCCAAAATCACATATATAAATTATATACATTTACACACTACTGCGACTAAAAGTATGTGGAGACCTGCTCGCCGAACATCTCACTTCAAAATCATGGGCATTAATATGGAGTTGGTCCCTGTTGCTGCTATAACAGCCTCCACTCTTCTGGGAAGGCTTTGCACMAGATGTTGGAAAATTGTTGCGGGGACTTGCTTCCATTCAGCTACAAGAGCATTAGTGAGGTCGGGCACTGATGTTGGGTGATTAGGCCTGGCTCGCAGTCTGTGTTTTAATTCATCCCAAAGGTGTTTGATGGGGTTGAGGTCAGAGCTCTGTGCAGGCCAGTCAAGTTCTTCCACACCGATCTGTACAAACCCTTTCTGTATGAACCTCGGTTCGTGCACYGGGGCATTGTCATGCTGAAACAGGAAAGGGCCTTCCCCAAACTGTCYCCACAAAGCTGGAAGCACAGAATCGTCTAAAATGTCATGTTATGCTGTAGCGTTAAGATTTCCCTTAACTGGAACTAAGGGGCCTAGCCCAAACCATGAAAAACAGCCCCAGACCATTATTCCTCCTCCACCAAACTTTACAGGTGGCACTATGCATTGGGGCAGGTAGCGTTCTCCTGGCATCTGTCCAACCCAGATTTGTCCGTCGGACTGCCAGATAGTGAAGCGTGATTCATCACTCCAGAGAACGTGTTTCCACTGCTCCAGAGTCCAAAGGCGGGTTTCAATGCTCGGACATTGAAACCCATTTCATTAATCTCCCGACGAACAGTTCTTGTGCTGAGGTTGCTTCCAGAGGCAGTTTGGTAGTGAGTGTTGCAACTGACAGATGATTTTTACGTGCTACGCGCTTCAGCACTCGGCGGTCCCGTTCTGTGAACTTGTGTGGGCTACCACTTCGCTGCTGAGCCGTTGTTGCTCCGAGACATTCCACTTCAAAAGAAAGACAATTTTAAGAACTGGAAAGGTGGCATCCTACAACGGTGCTACATTGAAAGTCACTGAGCTCTTCAATAAGGCCATTCTATTGCCAATGTTTGTCTATGGAGATTGCATGGATATGTGCTTTATTTAATAAACCTGTCAGCAATGGYTGTGGCTGAAATAGCCAAATCCACTAATTTGAAGGGGTGTCCACACACACACATACATACATACTGTACATACATATATACACACACATATATATATACAGTATATATATATATACACACCTTTATATATATATATATATATATATACACACACATATACACACAGTACCAGTCAAAAGTTTGGACATGCCTACTCATTCAAGGGTTTTTTCTTTATTTTTCCTATTTTCTACATTGTAGAATAATAGTGAAGACATCACAACTATGAAATAACACATATGGAATCATGTAGTAACCAAAAAGGTGTAAAACAAATCAAAATATATTTTGTATTTGAGATTCTTCAAAGTAGCCACTTTTTGCCTTGATGACAGSTTTGCAAACTCTTGGCATTCTRTCAACCAGCTTCATGGGGCATTCACCTGGAATGCATTTCAATTAACAGGTATGCCTTGTTAAAAGTTKATTTGTGGAATTTCTTTCCTTCTTAATGCGTTTGAGCCAATCAGTTGTGTTGTGACAAGGTAGAGGTGATATACAGAAGATAGCCCTATTTGGTAAAAGACCAAGTGTTTTCTTCAAGTGCAGTRGCAAAAACCATCAAGCGCTATGATGAAACTCAAGACCCAGAGTTACCTCTACTGCAGAGGATTTTTTCATTAGAGTTAACTGCACCTCAGATTGCAGCCCAAACAAATGCTTCACAGAGTTGAAGTAACAGATACATCTCAACATCAACTGTTCAGAGGAGACTGCGTGAATCAGGCCTTCATTGTCAAACTACTGCAAAGAAACCATTACTAAAGGACGCCAATAATAAGAAGAGACTTGCTTGGGCCAAGAAACACAAGCAATGGACATTAGACCAGTGGAAATCTGTCATTTGGTCTAATGAGTCCAAATGTGCGATGATTGGTTCCAACCACCGTGTCTTAGGTGAACGGATGATCTCCGCATGTGTAGTTCCAACCGTGAAGCATGGAGGAGGAGGTGTTATGGTGTGGGGGTGCTTTGCTGATGACACTGTCTGCGATTTATTTAGAACTCAAGGCACACAACCAGCATGGCTACCACAGCATTCTGCAGGGATACACCATCCCATCTGGTGTGCGCTTAGTGGGACTATCATTTGTTTTTCAACAGGACAATGACCCAACACACCTCCAGGCTGTGTAAGGGCTATTTGACAAAGAAGCAGAGGGATGGAGTGCTGCATCAGATGAACAGGCCTCCACAATCACCCGACCTCAACCCAATTGAGATGGTTTGGGATGAGTTGGACCGCAGAGTGAAGAAAAAGCAGCCAACAAGTGCTCAGCATATGTGGGAACTCCTTCAAAACTGTTGGAAAAGCATTCCAGGTGAAGATAGTTGAGAGAATTCCAAGCGAGTGCAAAGCTGTCATCAAGGCAAAGGGTGGCTACTTTGAAGAATTTAAAATATATTTGGATTTGTATAACACTTTTTAAGTTACTACATGATTCCATGTGTTATTTCATTGTTTAGATGTCTTCACTATTATTCTACAATGTAGAAAATAGTAAAAAATAAAATAAAACACTTCAATGAGTAGGTGTGTCCAAACTTTTGACTGGTACTGTATATACAGTGCATTCGGAAAGTATTCAGACCCCTTGACTTTTTCCACATTTGGTTACGTTACAGCCTTGTTCTAAAATATATAAAATAACAAAAAAAATCCTAATTTATCTACACACAATGCTCCGTAATGAAAATAAACAAACTAAAATATCACATTTACATAAGTATTCAGACCTTTATTATTATTTATTCAGTACTTTGTTGAAGCACCTTTGGCAGAGATTACAGCCTCAAGTCTTCTTGGGTATGACACTACAAGCTTGGCACACCTGTATTTGGAGAGCTTCTCTCATTCCTCTCTGCAGATCCTCTCAAGCTCTGTCACGTTTGATGGGAAGCTTCGCTGAACAACAATTTTCAGGTCTCTCCGGAGATCTTCGATCGGGTTCAGGTCCGGGCTCTGGCTGGGCCACTCAAGGAGTGGCTGGGCCACTCAAGTGGCTGGGCCACTCAAGACTTGTCCCGAAGCCACTCCTGCATTGTCTTGGCTGTGTGCTTTGGGTTGTTGTACTGTTGGAAGGTGAAGGTGAACCTTCAACCCAGTCTGAGGTCCTGAGTGCTCTGGAGCATATTTTCACTAAGGATCTCTCTGCACTTTGCTCTGTTCATCTTCTCCTCAATTCTAACTAGTCTCCCAGTCCCTGCCACTGAAAAACATCCCCATAGCATGATGCTGCCACCACCATGCTTCGCCGTAGGTATGGTTCCAGGTTTCCTCCATATGTGACACGTGGCATTCAGGCCAAAGAGTTCAATCTTGGTTTCATCAGACCAGAGAATCTTGTTTCTCATGTGRCTTTAGGCACCTAAAAAAAAGTGGGCRGTCATGTGCCTTTTACTGAGGAGTGGCTTCCGRCTGSCCACTCTACCATAAAGGCCTGATTGGTGGAGTGCTGCTTAGATGGTTGTCCTTCTGGAAGGTCCTCCCATCTCCACAGAGGAACRCTGGAGCTCTGTCAGAGTGACCATCGGGTTCTTGGTCACCTCACTGACCAAGGCCCTTTTCCCCCGATTGCTCAGTTTGTGATATCAGTTTTTTGTGATATCAGATWTTTTTTTGCAAAAACAKAATAATGTTTTCACTTTGTCATTGGGGTATTGTGTGTAGATTGATGAGGATTGTTTATTTATTTTTATACATTTTAAAATAAAGCTGTAATGTAACAAAATGTTGAAAAAGTGAAGGGGTCTGAATACTTTCTGAATGCACTGTATATAAAGTATATTATTTTGGAGGGTTGGAGGGGGTGGCCTTCACTACCCTATGCGTTCTGTCTCAGACAAGGCTTACATACAGGTAAAATAAGCCTATATACTGTACATACTACATGCAAAATACAGGCAGCGCTATCTGCTGATGGTATTCTGGTCTTCAGCTTGTGTTATCCAGTCACAATGATGTTAGAGACCATCAGTCTGACAGTTATCTACACACACAGACAGACAGGTCTTCAGCTGAGCATCCTGTGTGTGTGTGTGGTGTGTGTGTGTGTGTGTGTGTGTGTGTGTGGTGTGTGTGTGGTGTGTGTGTGTGTGTGTGTGTGTGTGTGTGTGTGTGTGCGCGCGGTGTGCGTGTTAAAAAATTAATAATGAGTAGCAAATTAATATTAATAGTAAACACACAGTAGGCTAGGCTACATTATACAATTGACAAAAGTCCATATGGGGAGGTAAAGCGACTTTTCTTCTTCACGTGAGGCATATGATTCACTAGATTCGGCGGTGATGTAACATTAATCATGAACGTAGCATGCAAACTTTACTTTGCACTCATACGTGGGAAAATATTTACGTTTTATTTACGACATGGTGCTCCAACAGCGCAACCGACCATGTAAAAGGTGTGGCGGTAGAAATGATTCAAGAGTTATGGGAACACGTTGACTCAATATGCTTTCATCCCATCACCCCGTCTCTAAAGTACAGTATGTTACTAATCTATCGTTTTTTCTTTTTCTATTGGAATATTCTCTACTGAAGAAGTGATTATTGTATTTTCTACTAAGGCTCTAACGGTCGCCTTTTAGACTGCTATTTAGCAGGTGTTGTAGTCAATTGACGAGAAAAAACGATTGATCTTTCTCTGAATCTACGTCACGTGAAAAGACCACTACAGTCACTGCAGCTGCTTTTCCTCACACGTCACGCCCATCGTGGAATCAAAGTGTAAAAAGCAATGGAATCCCTTATCTACTAAAAGGGATATATTTTAGAGATCACCAAAAGAAAATGTAAAAAAGTATGAAGGTGGTGTTTCGCTTCATCGTAAAGAGATGGCCCCTCTAGTATAGCTACAACCTGATAGCCCAATCTCACGCACACTGTGCAAGAGCGGGCGTGGAATCTTCATCAATGAAAATGTTCAATTTGGTGGCTACAATATGCTTACGCACGCTATAATTATACAGTATAGAGCTGTGACCATTCATGATTTAAAATGTCTACCTTCTCTTTATAGCTTATACAGTAGCCGACTGCCTTACTTTAGCTTACCCGCCTGTTAACGTGAGATTTTAGCCATTTATGCATGACTGTTGCATCACATTTGTACAAGTAACCTATTCAACAAATGGCTACATTGCAAAACTAGGAATAACCTAGCCTATATGGACAATATGTGTTGACAACGATATTGTAAATAAATAATTAAAAACACCAGCTGTAGCCTATTTTCTCCACACTCTGACAAACGGCCACTATAGTCTATAGCTGATCGTCCACTAAAGGCTACGCTACATGACATGCATCACGATAAATAAATCTCCTGGAAACAGAAACATTGTTGTTTTATTGTCACGGTTCTGCAGAGAACTGTCCCAGATAGTACCTGTTAATCCCCGGGCCGGGTCCGGCCCCCGTCCCTCCCGTTGGCGCACCATTGCTGGGCTTGATGAGCTGTCCAGAGCCTGCTGGTGCTGAAATGGAAGTCGGAGCCCCCGGGGAAGGAACAGTAGAGCCGGGCTGTCCCGGCTGGCCCTCTCCCTCGATGCTGCCTTCGTTCCCCATCGTCTCGGAAGATGATTCGGAGGAGAGAAACGAAGTTGTAGAGGGTTCTACAGTTAGAATAAAAAACTCTGAGGAAACTCAACGCTGCTCCCCTTCCGCCATCATCACCTATAATTCTGTTTCCTGCACGGAGCACGAGCACTGACGGAAAGACAGAGGACGCGCGCTGACGCAAAAGGGAGTGAGCGCGTACGGGCGCGTGCCCTTAAGTCCTCGTTTGTGTCGCCTGCCAAGACWCTTGAACCGCATGAAAAACATGACATTTTCCAATATAGAAGCAATTTAAACATGAAACTGTCATTCATCTCCATTTCCCACTGCATGTTACGTTGGCGTAGTGTTTGTTAATAGGCCTACTATGCTCCATGGAGAGGCGTGTCTCTCTAACAGTGGACCAATTAGAGTGGTGCTCTCCAGGTTGTACAACCTGTTATGCTCTAAAGCGCTGAGATGGATTGAAAATAATGACCACTAAATAGAATAAACCAAATCTTCTATGAAGCCTGCACGTTCTCTTCCTCGTTAAAAGGCTACAGTCTCAAAGGGCACTAGACAGAWRATGCATCCAAAATGGCACCCTATTCCCTATTTAGTGCACTGCTTTTGACKAGGGCCCATAGGGCTTTAATCAAAAGTAGTAAACTATATAGAGAATAGGGTGTTATTTGGGTGTTAGCCAGCCGCCCTGTCCCTTCCAGTACCCCTGTCTGTCCTTTCTGGCCACTGTTTCTGTGACTATTGATCAGTTAACTGTTGATCAGTTCCAGGCGCTGTGCTCAGCTCTGCAGGACCCAGCAGATGTCATTTCCTCCGCAGCTAAGGCTACTCCATCATTGATAATGCTATCTACAATCTCTCCCCTCAGCACCACTCTCATTCATTCACACTCCTGCGAAAAACCCGGTTGTCACTAGCTTCTATAGCCACAAAGTCATAAACCCTGCCTATTTAAAAAAAAAAAAAAATGATCTTCTTAAAGTTGGATTTGAAACTTAACCTTAACCACACTGCTAACCCTAACCTTAAATTGAAATGAATGATAAAGGTGGTAAATAATAATCATGTAGAGCAGTGTCGGCCAGTCCATTAGGCAGCCGCCTAGAGCGGCAGTTTGAAGAGGGCAGCATTTTCCGACACACCACCAACAACACATAAAACTTCACATTATTCTGCCCATAAACAATGATAACTTCTCTCACCCAGTGGCATAAGGGCTATTTAGGTGAGTGCCTCGTGATAAGCAGTGCCCAGTTTGCCAAAGGCAGGGGCGCAAAATATTTAGCTTGTCCATGCCCTGCGTGCCTCTCCAGGGTGCTGTTGGAGAGACGCAGCACAGTGGCAGAATGAAATCAACGAGCAGAATGAAAACAGGCATATGGTCAAGACTTAGGTTAAGGTTAAAATGAGGTATAGTTTCAGTGAGGTAAAGGTTAGGATTTGTGAAAGGCATAAAAGTTAACATTGGGTTAGGATACCACCGTCTGCCCCGATTCATTTCCTGCCTAAAATAATGAAAAAGAAAATGCCAACTCCAATGTAGTCATGTCAACGCACTGTTGGCTCTGGGTGAATCTATGTCCCAAATGGCACCCTATTCCCTACATAGAGCACTACATCTTCAGGGTGCATGGCCAGCTCTATCATGGTGGTGTGACAATGCCATTGGGTTAAGGAAGATTAGAAGAAGAAACCAGTACACCGGAACAAGCCCTATTTAATACATACACTCAACATTCATAATAACACTTTGGCCCTAAAAAAAAATGTTTAAATAACAATCGGAGTGGGTTTTTTACTTCATAATGTTGAGTTGTGCTGACTTGACCAAAGCTAAGATTGAGGCTAGCTTGGATTATGTCTTCCTGGTTGTAGGTCTATGTATAATGCTAGGTATTACAATGTGCCTAAACGTCTCCAAAGTGACACTACATTGGAATGAACCCATGTGGCGAGAGGCCTTGCTGACCATGGAGAAGTGTCGATGATATAACTGTGTGACTAAGGGGGTTCAGCAGCACATCCTGGAGCCATTGCTACACCTCGTGGACATAGGCAGCAACTAAACAAAATGGCAGCTTGGACATTCTCTACACTCACTCATCTCAGTTGTGCTGGCTGGCGCATAGGGCCACAGCAAAGGCTCTTCGATTCTGTCGGTCTCTGGCCATCTTCACCGTGGCCCTGCTCTACTGATGCGCCTGGAGCTCAGTCTCAACTGTTCTCTGCCATGGTGTCTTGGGCCTCCCCCGCTTACGTCTGCCCTCTGGACTCCAGAGGGTATTCTTCCTTAGGAAAGTCTCCAGCTCCAGCGGTGTCTCAACATATAAAGCTCTTGTAACGGTCCTCGCTAAATGAAGCATGTTACAATTCCCACCAAGTGGATGAGTCCTATTGGCACGAAGCGTAAGTAAGGTGTTTGCGTTCCACGCCTCAGCGGGTTCGCTTTCCGCTCACAACACTATTCAAATCAGAGAGGATGGTCACGGACTAAACTCAGTCTGCTAAGAGGATGGAAGTCTCTGTGCAAGTAATGGAATAAATGCAGTCAAAGCCAAGCCCATGTGATATGTTTTTATCAAATATATGACCCAGAGCATCCACCTATGGCATGATGAGAAGTGAATGAGGTCAATAGTGCTTTTGTGGAGTTCATTGTAGTATTCATGTGACTAGGATTTTTAAAAACCACTTCTGTTACCACTGATGCTGACAGATACATATGTACAGAAACATACAAACTGCTTACACACTCCCCCACACGCATCTCATGCTCTCCAACATTAGAATCTACATTGAGATCATTTACAGACTTTAAAAAACATGAGTAGATCTCATCCATTCATTTACAGGACCTCGAAAGGGGATACAGTATATTCCAAATTGCACCTTATTCCCTATATAGTGCACTACTTTTGATCAGAGACCTAAAGAGTACTAAATAGGAAATATGGTGCTATTTGGGACGCATAGTCGGGTACTGCCAAAGCATAATACAAGCAAGCAAATAGCGGTGAACCAGCCCTTCTTGACAGGAAAGAGGAGTCACATCACATGATCCGACCAACTCCAAGACTTCCCAGAAGCTTCCTGTGTCCCTCACAATCAGTTGTCACACCTTTGTGTTCATTAGGCACCAAATGGAAGAAAAACAGACTGAAACAGGGAGGAACTACCTGGAATTGCAAACAACTCATTTTCATTTGCAAAACGTTCAAAAAGTTTGCCGCCGCGTGCCTAATGAACACGACCCAGTCCACAGTGTGATYGCACAGACAGAGGTCCTTTTACATGGAAACTAGGAGTGCATCCCAAACTGCACCCAATTCCCTATATAGCGCCCAACATTTGATCAGAACCCATAAAAAGTATTACAATATGTATGGCTCTGGTCAAAAGTAGTGCACTAGGGAGTCACGCAGGACACAATCTAACATACAAAATTACTCTTCTGCTTACAGTAAAGCAAACAACCTGATTAAACTAATCAACAGATGGTCCATTGGATGAAGTCAGAGACTGACACAAATACAGCAATATGAATGAGTCCTTTTCTCCCTGACGTCACAAGACAGTGTCATGAGTGCAACAAGGGTTTTTGTATTTTCTCTGCTGTAATTGGTGATCGGTGATCCCGAGCAAGCACTCCCTGGGGTCACTGGCGCTTGGCCTTGTAGGGTCGCGAGCGTTTCCTGCGGTCTGGTTTCCTCTGTTTGTGTAGACGGCCGATGCTCACTCCCTGACGACGACGCACAGAGATATTCTGCTCGACCAGACTAGCCAACATGCCTGGAGACAGAAGGAGAGCGAGAACTTGTAAAATTGGTTCCTGTAAAATTGCCTATGATCTAGTATAATGTTATATCACATTTCCTACAGGAAATCATATAAAAACACTTGTCAGAGAGGAAGACGTGGAGAGAGTGTACCATTATGCGGACTACTCTCAGGCAGTGTGGGTCCCTGACTGGACAGTAGGGAGGTTAAATATAGAACAGGGATCAGCTAATACACCGAGAGAGAATAAGACTGGATGTGTGCATGCATGAAATTCCACCTTTAGTTCTACCAAGGGAAAGATTTGAGAGGTGACCTTACCTTCTTGGGCCAGCATGGATATGAAAGTACAGATGAACTCGTCATAATTATGGGTCCTTCTCTGGTCATCGATCTGGTCAAAACACAGTTCAACATTTCCATTAACACCCACACAGCTTTGGATTTCTGTGACCAGCTCATTAATCCCACTTACTTAGGAACTTGATTAGAATGTATTATAACCTTGTATTTCTTCCTCTTCTCCACCTCCTCCTTCAAAAACACTTCATAGTTGGCGATGTCCGCCTCCACACATTTCAGCAGAGCGAGCAGCTCCTGCAGGAAACCAAGAGGGAGAAGAAATCAACTGGCTGACATTTGGTTATAAACAGCAAACTGTTACATACAGCAAGTCAACCTTATTAGCTATTAGACACACAATACAGTGAAAGATGATGAATTGGAAAACAAGTCATAAAAAAACGAGTGGAAAACAGGACAATAACTCGAAAGAAAAAAAGTGAAAAAAGGATTGACGAGCCATAAAAATACAGAAATCTCCAGGGATGTTTCTAGCGAGAGAGAGAAGAAGAAAAAAAGAGACCTACTTTAGGAGAGTATTTCTCCCCGGAGGGCTTGTTGCTTCCAACGGATTCCGTGGAGATGATCTTTTCCTTTCTGGGTTTGACGTCTTTGCGCTCCTCTTTCACCTCCGCCGATGGTCCCTCCTTACCGTCCTCCTTCACACCTTCCCCCCCTCCTGCTGGGTTGCTCCCTTGCTCTTTTACCTTCTCTGGAGTGCCTGCCTTCTCTCGCTTGGACCCCTCAGGTGGTGTATCAGCTGCACAGGCATAGAAACAACATCTATTGCGCAATAAACCCCAACAAATATTCATCATTGCACACTGTATAAAAAAACACTTAGGAACCCCCCCAAAAAATAGAGTTTCTTATTAGACYAGTTCAGGAAGTTCCTCCCCGTTTGTCCATTTTCTTTCGTTTAGTTTGTAGCGAATATGTCCCAGCTATCAACTCGCCATCAGATTCAGTGGTGTCACCTTCCATACATTTCTGTCTGGCTAATAGGAATGTGCATCTATCCTTACAAGACGATTTCATGGACCCCGGGTACCCACATTCCCCACGTCGAATAGCGTGAAGCCACAGGGTTCTTCTCACATTCTCTATTTCCTATGTGGGAGCATTGCAAACCGAACCGTAGGTCGGGATTTTATACCTGGTTACATTGAACAACACGGCAGCTTTTCAMCATATTTTGTTATTTCTACAGTTGAAGTCGGAAGTTTACATACACCTTAGCCAAATACATTTAAACTCAGTATTTCACAATTCCTGACATTTAATCCTAGTAAAAAAATTCCCTGTCTTAGGTCAGTTAAGATCACCACTTTATTTTAAGAATGTGAAATGTCAGAATAATAGTAGAGAGAAGGATTTATTTCAGCTTGTATTTCTTTCATCACATTCCCAGTGGGTCAGAAGTTTACATACACTCAATTAGTATTTGGTAACATTGCCTTTAAATTGTTTCACTTGGGTCAAACATTTTGGGTAGCCTTCCACAAGCTTCCCACAATGAGTTGGGTAAATTTTGGTCCATTCCAAAATGTTGCTAGTGTAACTGAGTCAGGTTTGTAAGGCCTCCTTGCTCGCACACGCTTTTTCAGTTCTGCCCACAATTTTTCTATGGGATTGAGGTCAGGGCTTTGTGATGGCCAATCCAATACCTTGACTTTGTTGTCCTTAAGCCATTTTGCCACAACATTGGAAGTATGCTTGCGGTCATTGTCCATTTGGAAGACCCATTTGCGACCAAGCTTTAACTTCCTGACTGATGTCTTGAAATGTTGCTTCAATATATCCACATCAGTTTCCTCCCTCATGATGCCATCTATTTTTTTAAGTGCACCAGTTTCTCCTGCAGCAAAGCACCCCCACAACATGATGCTGCCACCCCCATGCTTCACGGTTGGGATGGTGTTCTTCGGCTTGCAAGCCTCCCCCTATTTCCTCCAAACATAACGATGGTCATTATGGCCAAACAGTTCTATTTTTGTTGCATCAGACCAGAGGACATTTCTCCAAAAAGTACGATCTTTGTCCCCATGTGCAGTTGCAAACCGTAGTCTGGCTTTTTATGGCGGTTTTGTAGTAGTGGCTTCTTCCTTGCTGAGCGGCCTTTCAGGTTATGTCGATATAGAACTCGTTTTACTGTGGATATAGATACTTTTATACCGGTTTCCTCCAGCATCTTCACAAGGTCCTTTGCTGTTGTTCTGGGATTGATTTACACTTCGAGTACGTTCATCTCTAGGAGACAGAACACGTCTCCTTCCTGAACGTTATGATGGCTGCGTGGTCCCATGGTGTTTATACTTGCGTACTATTGTTTGTACAGATGAACGTGGTACCTTCAGACGTTTGGAAATTGCTCCCAAGGATGAACCGGACTTGTGGAGGTCTACAKTTTTTTGGGCTGATTTCATTTGATTTTCCCATGATGTCAAACAAAGAGGCACTGAGTTTGAAAGTAGGCCTTGAAATACATCCACAGGTACACCTCCAATTGACTCTAATTATATCAATTAGCCTATCAGAAGCTTCTAAAGCCATAATTTTCTGGAATATTCCAAGCTGTTTAAAGGCACAGTCAACTTAGTGTATGTAAACTTCTGACCCAATGGAATTGTGATACAGTGAATTAAKACTGTTGGAAAAAATTGTGTCATGCACAAAGTAGATGTCCTAACCGACTTGCCAAAACTATAGTTTGTTAACAAGAAATGTGTGGAGTGGTTGAAAAACGAGTTTTAATGACTCCAACCTGAGAGTATGTAAACTTCCGACTTCAACTGTACATGGGCTCCGATAGGATTCATGAACGAGACGTTTTAGTGCGATTCGGTTTGATTTGAGAGCGAGTCGATGGGATTCGGTTTGATCCGATTCGATGCACTAACATTTGTTGCATAAACACATTCATTTTCCATTCTAAATTCAAATCTGCTGCTGATAGAGCTCATGAGTTGGGGCTCTCTGAGCTGGATCTGTCTGAGAGGGCTGTGTGTGTGTGTGTAAATTACATATGTCTATGGTGTAGGTACTATGTAGGCACCTGAGCTATAAGGGAGACTAGGTACCACCCCACTACCAGTTTGGGGGGGAAACAATGTAGCCAGTTTTGTGTCGCCCCACTTTGATTCTGAAATCATCTCCCACTAATTAACTTGTCATTTTTGCAGATTAAGTGTTTGAGCTAGCAATGCATCAATATTTATTGTTTCCAAATTAGCTATTACATAGCCAATGAATATATAGCACACTTTAGATTTCACCCCCGCAAAGGACATCCAGCCAACTTGACACAACTGTGGGAAGCATTGGAGTCAACATGGGTCAGCATCCCTGTCAAACGCTTTCGACACCTTGAAGAGTCCATGCCCCGACGAATTGAGTCTGTTCTGAGGGCAAAAGGGGGGGTTTCAACTCAATATTAGGAAGGTGTTCCTAATGTTTGGTATACTTAGTGTACACCGTTTAAAGCTAAACTACCAAAACTATTGGCGATGGTGAACAAATCAAAATAAAATCTATTGCCAGCAGGGACAGCCAATGAGAGTTGTCTCTCCTGTAGCTTACTTCTATTCTGGTAAAACACAATTTAACAGTGCATAGATAACTATAACCTAGCAAATTATATAGGTTGTCACTCAATATAGCCTAATATCATGCAAGATCAGGAACAGGTTMCCTACCTCACGTTGGTCAGCGTGTGAAGCTGGGCACAGTGTGCAGTTTGACTAGGCTACCGATATGGCCTGGGGTTGTTCGGCATGCAAACTGAATTGTAGACCAATGACTGTCAACACAGTTACATGCAGTTCGACACTGAAAGATGAGAGGTATTTTCAGAAGGTAAAAATAAGGTAATATTAGCAAAACATTTTAGTCAACCGGCGATTTYTAACGTTTGAATKGATTTTCTGACTGATGCATGCTACATTTGGATCGGTTTGTGGGCCGATGCACTTGTTTCTAAAAACATTTGAAAATCGGGGGCCGGTGCGTATCGGTGAATCGTTACATCCCCTACTAGTTAAGGCATTGTTCAGCTCTTGCATCTCCAGAGCTGTGTCAGTCTGGTATTAGATTAGTATAATCCAGGTATTAATATGGCTTATGTAATTAGGTTTGAAGGTAAGCAGCTGCTCTTTGATAATTAATTTATGATGATAATCTTAAATCRGAGTGCCCATGTTCACTTCCCCACATGTCCAGTCTCTTACTCTCCCTATCTTGCACACACACACACACATCCTCACCTGGTGGCGGTACAGCATATATAACACCATCCTCCTGTAGGTGCAGCAGGGCGGTGCTGACAGAGGGCCCCAGCTCTCTAACAGCCCGGTTGTGCCTGGCGTCCAGCCTCAGCAGACCCTCATCCTCCCCGAACAGCACCCGGGACAGGTGGGACGCCACGGGGCTGGAGGGCCGTGTGGCCGCCTGGGAGCGAGCCGGGGAGCGCAGTGGCGAGTTGAAGGCGCTGCCCATCTCCGAGGCGGTGTCGGTGCTCTCGTTGCTTGGCGTGGGCGAAGGCTGCGAGGTGGCGGTGATCACGATGCCCCCCGTGCGGCCCTCGGTGCGGACCGAGAGGGGCGTGGCCAGAGCATCCTTCCTCTGGACTTCCTTCTTGAGTTTCTCGGCCAGGACACTCAGCGCCAGCTTGGTCTCCACACCACCGCCGCCTACACGGCCCGTACGTGAACGCAGGCCCGCCTTCCGCCTGAACCTAAACACACCAACACACACATGAACATACGCGAACATTCAAGTTACAGAGGGGAACATTTTGGACTCAAGGAAAAATGTGGTATAACCCTTTTTAGTCTGAATAACACCATCACCTAAGGCCTTTACCACAGTCTTAATGGAAACACCATGCGACACGGAGCTGACCATAGAAATAGAATGGAAATAGAATAGAAAGAGTGACCATAGAACTAGAATAGAAAGTGTGACCATGGAACTAGAATAACTCTAGTTGTGTGGAGCTGACCTGGTGGGTGTGCCTGCTGCTGTGCCAGTTTCTTCCTCCTCATCGTCATCGTCAGAGAAGGGGGGCTGGTTTGCGCCAGGCACCCGGGGACGACCTACCCCCGTCACCCCTGCCGCAAGGTCCTCTTCCTCCTGTCAATCACAGAATAACCAATCATCTACCCTGTCACGGCAAACATATAGTATTGGTCCATGGGGCKGAATCCTAACTTGAGATGTGTGTACGCAAGTCAAGCCTGTCGTGACAATCCATCACACATTGATGTTAATGAGACTTGAGTGTGGAAATTTGAGTTGTGTCACATCTTAACCCATCCCCCTCCTGCTGACCTGCATGGGGGACTTGGCGTAGTTGTGGTTGTCCAGGAAGGCGGGCAAGCGCGGGACGATTAGGGTGGGGCTGTTGACAGGCTGCGTGGCTCCCCCTCCCCCCGCTGGGGCGGTTGGTTTCCCCATGGCCTTCCCCTTGCCTGAGGGGCTGGGTGTCGACTGGGACTGGGCTGCTGCAGCGTCCGCAGAACAGGGGGAGACAGTCATGAACTCAGGGACATCAGTGGAACTGTTGCAGCACATCATACCCCGAGACATTCCCTTCATGGTGCACTACTTTTGACCAGCGCCCATATGGCTATGGTCAAAAATAGTGCACTACATAGGGAATAGGGTGCCATTTGGGAGACAACGACGGACTCCCAGAAACCCTTTCTCATGTCTATAAAGAGAATCTACATTGGGGAGGTTGGAGGTGAATGTAATACCTGTGGGAGGAGTCTGCTCGGCCCCCTGTGATGTAACAGGTTGAGGCTCTGCCTCTTCTTTTTTGATAGCAGGGGGCGTGTCCTCTGAGGGGGAGGAGTCCTGCTGCTTTCTGTCCTGGACGAGCTCTGGCTGGGTGACCCGGATCAGCTGGAGAACAGGTGACATTCATGTCAAGTCAATCGGACACACGTGGTCTATTGGTCTGGGTGCATTCGTTTTAGCTCGCCAGGGGCACTGGCTGGGTAGAGTTGGCACATTTTAGACCATTCTATTGATCCTAAAGTCAAATCTCTGCTTAACCAGGACAAAGGGCAAGCTAAAAGGAACACACCTGATGAGATACACACACACCCACCCACACTTTCTCACTGGGGTGTATCAATTGGCTCCTCTGTGTGGGTTTCCTGACCTGCTGTAATCCCTCCAGAACCATCTGTCTGTTCCTCTTGAGGATCTCTAGTTTGGACTCATACTTCACCCTGCGGTCAGGAACCACTGCCATCAGGTTGAAGCGGATATCATGGTATGGCTCTCTGAGAGGTGAGAGAAAGTGTGTGAGTGTGTGTGTGCGTGTGTGTGTGTGTGTGCGCATAATATCTCATTCAGTGTTACGGAGGCAAGAGATAGGCCTCAGGCTCACCCAGCTGTGGCCAAGCCAATCCTCTCCATGATGACCCGTCGAGCCTTATCCGTCCACTCCTCCTCCTCTCCCCATGGCCCTGAGAGAGATTGGCGGAGGAAGAAATGTTTAGAATTGACTTCCCCCCTCCCCACGCTGATTTCATCTCGAGCCCACGTGGTCACCCTATGGGCCCTGGACAAGAGGAGTGGACTACATAGGGAATAGAGTGCCATTTGAAAATGATCCACTGTAGTCTCACAGTATTTCGTCAAGGGTTGTATCGCCACACAGTAGATGAGAGAAGTCATTGTCATGTGCTTTACATGACATTACAGCGCTATGAAGACACTAGGCCAGGGGTTCTTAAAATGTATCAGCCTGGGACCTAAATTAGAAATTCTGTGTTTTCCTGGGACCCAAGCTTATGAAAAGATGTACCTATGCATAATAATTGGTACATTTCATTGCCCTGATGCCTAAAACAAAATAGACAAAAACAAATAATTTAATGAAATACCCATATACAGTTGAAGTCAGAAGTGTACATATACTTAGGTTGGAGTCATTAGTCAGAAGTTTACATGCACTAAGTTGACTGTGCCTTTTAACAGCTTGGAAAATTCCAGAAAATGATGTCATGGCTTTAGAAGCTTCTGATAGGCTAATTGACATKATTTGAGTCAATTGGAGGTGTACCTGTGGATGTATTTCAAGGCCGACCTTCAAACTCAATGCCTCTTTGCTTGACATCATGGGAAAATCAYAAGAAATCAGCCAAGACTTCAGAAAAACAGTTGTAGACCTCCACAAGTCTGGTTCATCCTTGGGAGCAATTCCCAAACGCCTGAAGGTACCAAGTTCATCTGTACAAACAATAGTACGCAAGTATATCGACATAACCTGAAAGGCCGCTCATCAAGGAAGAAGCCACTGCTCCAAAACCGCCATAAAAAAGCCAGACTACGGTTTTTGGAGAAATGTCCTCTTGTCTGATGAAACAAAAATATAACTGTTTGGCCATAATGACCATCATTATGTTTGGAGGAAAAAGTGAGAGGCTTGCAAGCTGAAGAACACCATCCCAATCTTGAAGCACAGGGGTGGCAGCATCATGTTGTGGGGATGCTTTGCTGCAGGAGGGACTGGTGCACTTCACAAAATAGATGGCATCATAAGGGAGGAAAATTATGTGGATATATTGAAGCAACATCTCAAGACATCAGTCAGGAAGTTAAAGCTTGGTCGCAATTGGGTCTTCCAAATGAACAATGACTGCAAGCATACTTCCAAAGTTGTGGCAAAATGGCTTAAAGACAACAAAGTCAAGGTATTGGAGTGGTCATCACAAAGACCTGACCTCAATCCTATAGAAAATCTGAAAAAGTGTGTGCGAGCAAGGTGGTCTACCTGTCAGGAGGAATGGGTCAAAATTCACCCAACTTATTGTGGGAAGCTTGTGGAAGGCTACCGGAAACATTTGACCCAAGTTAAACAATTTAAAGGCAATGCTACCAAATACTAATTGAGTGTATGTACACTTCAGACCCACTGGGAATGTGATGAAAGAAATAAAAGCTGAAATAAATCTTTCTCTCTACTATTATTCTGACATTTCACATTCTTAAAATAAAGTGGTGATCCTAACTGACCTAAGACAGGGAATTTTTACCAGGATTAAATGTCAGAAATTGTGAAAAACTGAGTTTAAATGTATTTGTCTAAGGTGTATGTAAACTTCCGACTTCAACTGTAAATAGCAATTCATGTTTCATTTAGCAATTCAATTTATTTTCCACCTTTAAAAACACTCCTACATATAGGTCCAGGTTGGAACTGTTGCTGTTTAAATTCAACAACAAATATTCTGACTGGAATAAACTGATTGATCACCTCACACAGTAGACCAGAAAACAAACATACAAAACACACAGAGGTGCATGGCTGGTTGAAGTTTTCAACAAGCAGGTCTATTCTGGGCTCCGTTTTTGACAGTGCAACTCGGAGGTCATGCTCAGCATTGAGTCCGTTTCTGTACTTGTTTTTTTAAAGATGCCAGAGTTGAGAACCCTGACTCACATAGGTATGTGGTGCCAAACTGGATCAAAACATCTACTGCTTTCTCAGTCACGCAGAAGACAGATTCCTGCTGTAGATGAGCAACCCAGAACTGTGCGTGTTTGCCTCAAAAAGCATCTTGCTTTAAATCAGTAAATTCCAGAATCAAAATGATTACTTGTATTTTAACACAAGTTTCAACTTAACTTGCTTTCAACAATAATTTCTACAGTAAGATGTACAGTCGTCCTGATCATTTTCCATCTTCATCTGTACTGCTACTTAGGGTTGCAGTAGCTGGCTAGCTTGTTTTGGCTAACGTTAGCTAGCTAGCTATTAGCTGTGTCCAAGGGGATTGTTTGAAAGAGAAACCCACATCTACTACTATGAGAGATAGTACTCCCTTATTTCTGCTGATCATCACCTGTTATAAAATGACAACAATGCCTTCCTAGCTGACTTACTTTTCCACTGTCGAAGCACTGTTTCCTGAAGCATTCTGCCCTGTTCTGAAAGAACTCCCTGGGCTCCTCGTTATTTCTCAAAGTTTGTATGAAACCAAGAGAGAGAAACTCATCACTGTATTTGCATTTCATGACAATTGTGCTCAGTCAAAAACTTGTGGCTAGCTTGAGTCCATTTGATGACAGCGGTGAGTGATGGCGAGTGGGAATGACAAGTCAGTGGCTGACAGCGCCTCATCTACTGCTGAATGACAGCAGCGTGATCTTCAATAAAACTGCAGAAAAAAGATTGGGTAAACTGCAAAGCACACAGGCATCTCCCTCCCACTCGCGCAGCTGCCAAACTGAGCAGAGACACCGCTGCTCAGCTGAGAGCGCACTGAGCAGAGACCGCAGTTGCACTTAACCAAATCAATTCCAGTAATTACATGAAATAATTATACATTTACTCAGGACAAATCGCGAGCCGCAATTAACAGGTCCGCAACCCACTTTGGGTCGTGACCCATACTTTAAGGCTGCGCTAGGCTGTCTCAACGTGAGTGAGCAGTACTACGCTGCTTCCCTTAGTCCATCACAGCGTGCAGACTCACCGTGGTCAATGGGGTATGCCTTGAGGCCGTCTAACTCAAACAGTCGGTCTTTGATGGGCACGTAGCTGACAAAGTGGAACGCTTCCATGGTCCGCACGGCACTAATCCCATTCTGCTTCTCCGGCAGGTGCCTGGGCTCCGGTCTCCATGGAAACAAGAGAAGGAAGAATCAATCATGGGTGGCAGTCACATTTGTACAAATCAGGGTTGTATTCATTAGTGCACAACGTAGAAAATGTTTTGCAACAACAAATGAAAACAACTGTTTCTAATTGGACAATTTCAGGTAGGTACCTCTCTGTTTCAGCCTGTTTTTTTTTTATGTGCCTACTGAATAAAACCTAGTTGTAGGAAGGGGCATACTCAATAGGGAGGGACAAACGCAGCAGCACCTCCTACCTGGCATGGCTGTTGTGTGCTTTGGCCAGCTCTGGGGCATTTCCAATGGCGTAGCCTTTACTCTGAAAGAACACGAAAGAATGCAATGTAAAATTTGATTATAATCATAACACCACAGCAGAAATTGGAGAGAGGTAGGTGTGTGTGTCCTCACCTCTGGACCGAAGCCTTTAGTGAAGGTCTTCATGCGGCTGAGGGTAGTGCCCAACTCAACCCCACTACAGTTCAGGAGCACGCTCAGAAGTGCATGGGTGGCACAGGAGTTGGGGATCAGCTGGGCACAGAAAAAAATAACCGTGTAAAGGAACTCAATGACAGAAATAAAATAAAAACAATGCCTTCCTCTGACACAGTAGAAAATTATGGAATYCACCACATTCTGACAACAATATAGCCTCCATGCATGCAAATCACTATTACTGCAAACTGACTGGCCTGAATCTTATAGTCAAGGATTAAACAGACTCACCTGGTGGGCAAAGAACATGTCATTAACAATGTCATCATCAATGACAGAGGTCTCATCCATCAAGGTGGAGACTTTCCTCCTAGACCTTCGCTCCTCAATCCACTTGAACAGGAAGATGAAGCCATAGACAGGACTGGGTGGGGTCAAGAGTCAAGGACATCAGAAAGCTGTCCACATATTTGAGTTTATACACAAGTAGGCCTAGGCTATATATACAGTGGGCTGTATATATAATGAGGTTTTCAGAGAGTTTGACACAGTGACAGTAGCTTGATGACCATTGCYCCATACCTTGGACACTTGCTTTGTAGGTCGTATATCTCCTCCACCTGAACCCCCTTCACGCCTACATTACAAACACACATGCAAAATACACAAAGGGATACTCAAACTATGTGGTGCTCACACTTATCCAGTACAAGTTTACTTTATCAACCAACCTGTCAAATCAACTCACCAAAATCCTCCACCAAGAGCGTGAATAGCCCTGCACAGATCATAAGAAAACACGTTAATTGAAAATGTAACAATGGCTTCGATCATACAAACAGAAACATTGTAGGTAAGTCCTCCTGCTGGTGCAACTAATGAACAATGTAACGTTATAGTACTAACTAGTGTGGAATTGATATATTACAAGCTACAGTAGCTAGCTGACTCATAGCCCTGCGTATAAATCTATATAACGTAATTTGCTATTAAACGTATTGTGTTTACTGGTAGTAAAACATAGAGACGATCAAACAATCTGATTGTAGATTAGATTATATCTGACAAAGAATTGTTCGCTAACGTTAGCAGCTAACGCATTAGCTTCTTACCCGGGTCACTCTCGAGTTCCAGCCACCCTTTGTTCATTTTTGTATGTAATTACAGTCCATCGACATTTGGCTAAGTACTGAGCCAGTCCATATTCACATAACCACTACAAAAGTTTTACCCAATTAGCTAACGGAATGAAGACATATTCATTTCTAACACAAAAGAACGACAGCTTGGACGCTTTAATTGGACGTCATTTATGTGCGACTTCGATATGGTCGTATTCAAGACTACTATTCTTCTTCTTCGATTAAGTTTAACGGCGGTTGGCATCCAATAAATGTTGCATTACCGCCACCTACTAGACGAGTATAACTCCCTTATACCTAGCATATCATTTWTTTTTWTTTTTTTMAATACAACAAATACCCTACCATCTAACAGTAGACTCCCCCAAAAATAATAATAAATACCATATTCCAGTATTTAAATATATTTAGTCCTACTTCAGGCCAACAGTCTGAAAGGATGGGACACCACCCCTTAACACACCCTGTAACTCTTCTGATGTCAAATCAAATTGTATTGGTCACATACACATGTTTAGCAGATGTTATTGCGGGTGTAGCGAAATGATTTTCAGTAAGATTGGATTTTTGGATAGTCTAGCACAAATTCCTCTCTGCAGCTGCCACCACAACCTCTATTTTCTGCGACTTATGTTCCATCCTGCTGTACAGTTGATAACCATCACTATAAATGGCAAAAATCCAATCTTACTGAAACATAGATCACTTGTTGGTTTTATRCCTCTGTACTGGTACAGGTCTACTACTCACACCACTCCTCTCAGGATCCCTTCCCCTTTATTATTATTATTATTWTTTAACTAGGCAAGTCAGTTAAGAACAAATTCTTATTTACAATGACGGCCTACCAAAAGGCAAATGGCCTCCTGCGGGTACGGGGGCTGGGATTAAAAATAGAAATATAGGACAAAACACACATCACGGCGAGACAACACAACACTACTTAAAGAGAGACCTAAGACAACAACATAGCAAGGCAGCAACACATGACAAAATAGCATGGTAGCAACACAACATAACAACAACGTGGTAGCAACACAACATAGTAGCAGCACAAATTATGGTACAAACATTTTTGGGCACAGACAACAGCACAAGGGCAAGAAGGTAGAGACAACAATGCATCACACAAAGCAGCTACAACTGTTTTTTAAGAGTGTCAATGATTGAGTCTTTGAATGAAGGGATTGAGATAAAACTGTCCAGTTTGAGTGTTTCTTGCAGCTCGTTCCAGTTTCTAGCTGCAGCGAACTGAAAGAGGAGCGACCCAGGGATGTGTGTGCATTGGGGACCTTTAACAGAATGTGACTGGCAGAACGAGTGTTGRATGTGGAGGATGAAGGCTGCAGTTGATATCTCAGAAAGGGGGGAGTGAGTCTTGCGACAGCTATACAGAGATGACCAGTTTACAGAGGAGTATGGAGTGCAGTGATGTGTCCTATAAGGAGCATTGGTGTCAAATCTGTTGGCAGAATGGTAAAGAACATCTACCCGCTCGAGAGCACCCTTACCTGCCGATCTATAAATTATCTCTCTGTAATCTAGCATGGGTAGGATGGTCATCTGAATCAGGGTTAGTTTGGCAGCTGGGGTGAAAGAGGAGCTTACCATAGAGGAAACCAAGTCTAGATTTAACTTTAGCCTGCAGCGTTGATATGTGCTGAGAAAAGGACAGTGTACCGTCTAGCCATACTCCCAAGTACTTGTATGAGGTGAATARCTCAAGCTCTAAACCCTCAGAGGTAGTAATCACACCTGTTGGGAGAGGGGCATTCTTCTTACCAAACCACATGACCTTTGTTTTGGAGGTCAAGGGTAGAGAAAGCTTGTTGGACACTAATAAAGCTTTGTTGAAGAGCATTTAACACAAAATCCAGGGAGGGGTCTGCTGAGTATAAGACTGTATCATATGCATATAAATGGCTGAGAGAGCTTCCTACTGCCTGGGCAATGTTGTTGATGTAAATTAAGAAGAGTGTAGGGCCTAGGATCGAGCCTTAGGGTACTCCCTTGGTGACAGGCAGTGGCTGATACAGAAGATTTTAAGACTTTATACACTGCACTCTTTGAGAGAGGTAGTTAGCAAACCAGGCCAAAGACCCCTCAGAGACACCAATACTCCTTAGCTGGCTCACAATAATTAAATGGTTTACTGTATKAAAAGCTTTGGCCAAGTTAATAAAAATAGCAGAACAACATTGCTTAGAATCAAGGGCAATGGTGACATCATTGAGGACCTTTAAGGTTGCAGTGACACATCCATAACCTAAGCGGAAACCAGATTGCATACCCAAGAGAATACTATAGACATCAAGAAAGCCAGTCTGTTGATTATTGACAAGTTTTTCCAACACTTTTGATAAACAGGGCAAAATAGAAATGGGATCAGATTGATCTCCCCCTTTAAATAAAGTACAAACTGTGGCTGCCTTCCAAGAAATGGGAACCTTCCCAGAAAGAAGAGACGGGTTAAAAAGGTTGGAGATAGGCTTGGCGATGATAGCGGCAGCAACCTTAAAGAAGAAAGAGTCTGACCTTTTTGGGTCAAGTTTAAGGAGCTCCTTTAGCTCCTCAGACTCAGAGACTGCCTGCAGGGAGAAACTTTGTAGCGAGGCAGGGGAWAAATACGGAAAAGCATCAGGGATAGTCGCATTAGAAGGGGTGGGAGATGAGGAAATGTTGAACTGGCAAGGAGGCATGGCTCAGTCAAATAGGAATCCTGACTTAATGAAGTGGTGATTAAAGTGCTCAGCCATGTYCTTCTTGTCAGTAACAACCACATCATCAAGGGTTTGTTCTCCAGGTCTTTAACCGTTTTCCAGAACTTCTTGGGGTTAGACKCACAGAGAGAGAACTGCTCCTTAAAGTAACTAACTTTGGCCTTCCGGATAGCCTGAGTGCACTTATTATTAATTTGCCTGAACGAGAGCCAGTCAGCCTGAGTATGTGTGTGCCGAGCGTTTCGCCAAATGCAATTCTTGAGGTGGAGTAACGCCGCAAGATCACTGTCGAACCAGGGGCTGAACCTGTTTTTAATTCTCATTTTCTTTATGGGGGCCTGTTTGTAAACAATWCCACTGAAAATATCAAAAAAGAAGGTCCAAGCATCTTCGACAGAGAGAATCAAGTTGATTCTATACCATTTTACAGAGGCCAGTTCATGAAGGAAGGCTTGCTCATTAAAGTTTTTTAGCAAGCGTCTATGACAAATCAGGACAACCGTGATCACTAAGGTCATTACAGAAAACACCAGACTACCAATGATTATTTGTGAGGATAACATCAAGGAGAGTAGCCTTTTCTGAGTGTTTGGAGTCATACCTTGTGGGATTGATAATAATCTGAGAAAGATTTAGGGAGTCCCATTGCTTTAGGACTTTGTCAGGTGGTTTAAGCATGTCCCAGTTTAGGTCACCTAGCAGGACAAATTCAGGCTTAGTGTAAGGGGCCAGGACCCATCTTACTCTACTTTCTTCACTGCCTCAGTATATGACAACTTCTGCACTACTCTAACTCTGGAAACCTCAACCTGCCTCTCTCGCACCCCTGGGCACCCCCACAATTAACACAAACCACTACTTTCTCCAATTCTACACATTCATTTGTCTCATGCCCTTCTGCACACTTCTCACACATAGGAACCTCCCTCCTACACACTACTGCCACATGCCCATACGCTTGACACCTGTAACAACGTAATGTAGTCGGCATAAAAGCTCATACAGGATAACTTATYTATCCTAACATCACTTTGTCGGGCAAAGACTCAACATCAAAACTCAAAAGAACAGACAATGACTCTTCTGTTTCTCCACTCACGTCACCCTGTCTGCGTTGCACCAAACGATGAGCATCACAACCCCGGGAATCTTCCCCTTCAGTTGGTTAGCTTTCACATTTACCGCAACCCCAGTAATCACTTCTTTGAATGGCATCCTTTTCTTGAGCAAAACAGTTCACATATCTTGGCCCCATTCGTTTAACTCCTGCTCCCTCTGACCAGCAGAAACACATACAATTATCACAATACCACTTCTGGTTACCCTCACCGATTCCACAACTCTGAAACAGCACAGCACCCACCATGAAACGTCAAATGGATCAGCCAAAATTCAAGGGTCCACTTTTTCCAAAAACTTCACTCCTACGATCACAAACTCATCTTTATCCTGACCCTGGGTGCAAGCCCTGGGCTCCAAGAACTTCACCACACCTACCACCTCCGATACATCGCCCTCATTCACTTATATTTCAACTCTCTCTGCGTACACTTTCTACCATTCTTCTTTAACAAACCATCTCTTTTTTTAACCAACTCAAGCTCACCCTCTTCCTCACTCTCTCTCTCTCTCTCTCTCTTAGACCTCCTCTGCCTCTCTTTTTCCCTCCATTCCTCCTCCGTATTCCAAGTATAACGCTCCTTATGAGAACACTGCACCGGCTGACACAATCTTCTTACAATCAGCACGAACCCCTCAGGATGTATCGTTCAACAGTGCATCCCACTTGTCACCGCACAGCTCCGTATCAACCTCAAGACTACACCAGCAGATGGCGCAATAACATACTTTGTCGTGATGTGCATTAATAGAACAATTACATGCTCTAATTTCTATGCTATTAACTTTATGATTTAGTGTTGGCGAGTATAGCATAAACTAAAATCAAATATGATTTTTTGGACCTTTCCTGATAGCAGTTTTTGGCTTCTTTTAAACAGTTTTTGTCATTCGAGTGTGCCTTCGGGAACCGACTTCTAGCGAGTTGTTTTTCCATCTGTGCAGGGGAACCGTGTTACTGTTACCCTTGAAGAAACAGTGAGGGGGAAATAAAAAAAAATACAGTTTGTAAAAAATAATGTATTAATCATAAGCATATCATCAATTCGATTTCCTAAGGGAATGCAAAATGTAAGTACATAGTTTGACAACTTTTTGATTCGAACTTCATTTTAGTTTTAGGTTAACAATGTTACATAAGGGGATTTCTTGATTAGCCATCCTCTGGACAATAGACGTTGGCTGAAAACAGCGGCGAATGTATGGTAACATGACGCTAGCTCACTAACAACAAGCTAGCTAGCTGCTCAAACACGCACGAGTTAGCTAACGTTAGCAGGCTGTATTTGGTACGACTCGTTTGTTCATTTTTATGCAACTCGTTGAACGTCAGCTAGCTAAACTGCTGTTAGCTAACTAATTGTGACAAATTAGCTAAGATAGCTAGCGTAAAATACATTATCTTGGATTGTGATCTGTTTATAGCCAGACATGTAGCTAGCTACGTTAGCAACAGCATCTCTTAGCAATATTTCATCTCAGATGTGCGTTTTAATAAGCCAACATCTCGATATCTGGCTAGTTAGCGTGCTAATAACATTAGCTATTATGTTGATTTTCGCGAGTTAATAATGACATATCTGACGATGGGCACAAGGTAGAAAACAACAAGTAACTTTAAGCCAGCTAGGTATTTGCTAATGATGCGCCCCTATTCTAGCTAGTTAGCTACCTGTTTATGGTTGCACGTGATGGCTACATACAGAAGCTAGAGTTGGTTATTATCTCTTGCATTTAGCATTTTATGTAACACACTGCGCTATAATTGCTCAATTGTGTGTGTGTGTGTGTGACAGAGAGGGATTGACAGTCAGCGGTTAATGTTGGCATCCATATTATATTGATTAGCAGGAATATTGCCATTGTTGTTTGGAAACAAAATCTCAGTCAGATATATTCCTGAACTCTCTTTTCCATGTCACATTTTTGGTATTGCACCACAATAACATCTTTTTTTTCTTCTCCGAAATTCAAGTAACACACAAGTATCACGCCAAAGTGCAACAATATCTTTATGTCCTATGATTTAACATTTGACACATTGAAATGTCAACAGAATGTAAAAATATACAGGGGTTGATATTGATTTGCCCTTGGGAGTTTTGATATGCAGGTGAGAAGAGGTATATCATCCACATGCTGCTCAGTGTAGTGGTCATATTTGATGCTGGACATACATGTGGGTCGTTCCATGTCATTTCAGCAAGCTATGACACCCACCATCTCAGATTGTTCTGAAATCGTTCGAGCTTTCGAACTTCAACAGATAAGATTAGCATTCCTGCAACATTATTTTGTTGAAATATTTTGATCTCTGAGAAATTAAGCTAATTGATTGCACCCAAATTGACCATTTTAAATGAATAGGATTCATATAATATATATAATACCTAACATCTGATTTGGAGAGAACTTTTTTTCTAACAGTGAATAAGACGAGGAATCCAATGAAATGGTCAAACGCCACCCACAGACCCCCCCACGACAATCACAACCCAACATCAGTATCAGTTCTCAATATCTGATAAGTATTACAGGCTGACTAGGCCTCTCGCGTCGCAAAATAGAAATCTATATTATTCAATTATTGCACCCACACTGCTCACGCACGCCAACGAGCATCTGCGTTGCCAAGGGCTAAAATAGAAGTCAGTTCTATTTCTGATGCAGATCGCGCTGCAAGTCCTGCCTCTTCCATCTCCTCGTTGGTTTATAGAAGCAGGTACCCACGTGCCATCTCCTCATTTGTTATACCCACGTGGGTGACTGAAAGACGAACGAGGTCGGTGGCGGTAATGCACCTAATTTATGAAAGTTGCCAATCGCAATATAAAGTCAAGAGAAGAAAAAGCCTAGAAGGAGGAGAGATGACTAGAAACGATTCGGTTGACCGTTTTATGTGTGGATTAATTGTCGGAGTAGAGGACCTTGTACATTTCAGGTAAAATAACAACTCAATGTTTATATCCCAGGACAAGTTAGCTAGCTAAATCGGACAAATTAGCTAGCAAGTGCAAGCTAGCTAACTAAATTGCCATTAAGGTTTTATGCTTTTCGACCTGTCCCCAAATTAATGTAATTGGTTCAGAGTTTGTTTTGATATTTTAACCTGCGTGTCGTGATCGCGTTTGGTGTGGGGGAACAAAATACATTTATGCACAATGGCACACGCGCACAGCCGGTTTGGGTTCCGTGTTATGGAGCTGCGGCTCAGATTATTGTTTCTTCATCCTATGTAATGTATTCTCATTGACTTTTGTGCCCCCCCCCCCCCCGTTCAGAGAAATTAATAATTGAAGTTGTTAGGTTTATGTCCCATCCTATATCTTGATATTACCAGGTTCTGACCACTAAATGGTCTCTGTTTATCATATATGCATAGTCACTTTAACTATACATTCATGTACATACTACCTCAATTGGGCCGACCAACCAGTGCTCCCGCACATTGGCTAACCGGGCTATCTGCATTGTGTCCCACCCACCACCCGCCAACCCCTCTTTTACGCTTCTGCTACTCACTGTTTATCATATATGCATAGTCACTTTAACCATATCTACATGTACATACTACCTCAATCAGCCTGACTAACCGGTGTCTGTATGTCGCCTCGCTACTTTTATAGCCTCGCTACTGTATATAGCCTGTCTTTTTACTGTTGGTTTTATTTATTTACCTTCCTATTGTTCACCTAATACCTTTTTTGCACTATTGGTTAGAGCCTGTTGGTTACCATTTCACTGTAAGATCTACACCTGTTGTATTCAGCACAAAATATTCCTACCAAGGCGCACTGAAGATGATAAAACAGTCCACATTTAATTTTCCTCTGCAAACAAAACAACTAATGAATAGAAAAATCAAACTACCCCATAGTAGATATTTGTCTATTTACATAGTCGGCTTTGATTCAAGATTTCCATTCCTACTTTATTTATTTAAAAACGTCTAAATAGGCCCAGAGTTAACAGCGGCAACCTTGGGGTAAACCGACACCCAACCTTAAATTGTGATGACACAGACTACATTTTTAGTTGAACAAGAGTATTGGCAACCAGGGAACGTGTTGGAGGGGGAAATGGTGACATGAAGTAGGTTCTGTGACAAGTACAGACGGGGCATATTACCCCCAAGTTACCCTAACAGATAGGCCTACATATAGTCACTGTGTTTAAGTTTTTTTGGGACATACAATTCAACAGTGGTAGCTAGTTAAAGTACCTAATTTGGGATCTATCTAATGATTAGCCCAATAGGGTAAATGCAGATAGGCTGAAGCATGGGGTTGCCTACTGTATTTATTTATAGCCACTATGCTGCATCAGTTGGGCCTCGGGTGATTATGCTTATTGCTAATAGCATACCTGGTAAWATAGGCTATATGCATGGACCAATATGTACAATTAATTTTAGCAATATATTATTGGACTCATTTCTGTAGGTGGAAGTTATATTTGAAAAGGTGTCAGCATAATTTTATTTTAATTCAATTTGGAGTAGTAAGTCACCAGAACTCAGCCTCCCGTGACCTTTTCCCCCCACTGCTACACATTTTTCCAAAGGAAATACTGGGACACGGTCTGACGGAAACCCATGCTTTGGTTTTGTTTACCTGGCTAACGTTTCAGCATTTATGGTACAAATCCACATAGGTACCATTGGGAACTTGTTTCTCTTCCCAATATTAAAAATAAAACTTGGCTGGGGGAAAAATGTTTTACAGTTCCATTTGAGGACAAAAACACTGAATGCTGCGCCACACAGGTTACAAAAAGCTTGGAAGACATCTTCGATGTACCGATCCCATGACACTGGGTTTATGAACTGATATACAAAACAACTATTGATAAAAAAAATATTTTTCAATTAAAATGATTATACAAAATTCTTGCTACCAACAACATGTTATATATATATATATCTACATACATACATGCATACATACATACAGTGCATTCGGAAAGTATACAGACACCTTGACTTTATCACATTTCGTTACATTGCGGCCTTATTCTAGAATGGATTAAATTGTTTTTTTCCCCTCATCAAGCTACACACTACCCCATAATGACAAAGCAAAAACAGGTTTTTAGACATTTTAGCAAATGTATAAAATCAAACTGAAATATTACATTTACATAAGTATTCAGACCCTTCTCAGTACATTGTTGAAGCACCTTTGGCAGCGATTACAGCATCGAGTCTTCTTGAGTATGACGCTACAAGCTTGGCACACCTGTATTTGGGGAGTTTCTCCCATTCTTCTCTGCAGATCCTCTCAAGCTCTGTCAGGTTGGATGGGGAGTGTCGCTGCACAGCTATTTTCAGGTCTCTCCAGAGATGTTAGATCGGGTTCAAGTCTGCGCTCTGGCTGGGCCACTCAAGGACATTCAGAGACTTGTCCCAAAGACACTCTTGCGTTGTCTTGGCTGTGTGCTTAAGGTTGTTGTTCTGTTGGAAGGTGAATCTTCACCCCAGTCTGAGGTCCTGAGCGCTCTGGAGCAGGTTTTCATAAAGAATCACTCTGTACATGGCTCCGTTCATCTTTCACTCAATCCTGACTAGTCTCCCAGTCCCTGCTCTTGAAAAACCTCCCCACAGCATGATGTGGCCACCACCATGCTTCACCGTAGGGATGGTGCCAGGTTTCCTCCAGACGTGACGCTTGGCATTCAGGCCAAAGAGTTCAATCTTGGTTTCATCATACCAGAGAATCTTGTTTCTCATGGTTTGAGTCCTTTATGTGCCTTTTGGCAAACTCCAAGCGGGCTGTCATGTACCTTTTTTCTGATGAGTGGCTTCAGTCTGGCCACTACCATAAAGGCCTGATTGGTGGAGTGCTGCAGAGATGGTTGTCTGGAGCTCTGTCAGTGACCATCGGGTTCTTGGTCACCTCCCTTCTTGCTCAGTTTGTCAGAACGAAACGGTTCCGTATTTCACTGAAAGAGTAAACGTTTTGTTTTCGAGATGATAGTTTCCGGATTCGACCATATTAATGACCTACGGCTCGTATTTCTGTGTGTTATTATGTTATAATTAAGTCTATGATTTGATAGAGCAGTCTGACTGAGCGATGGTAGGCACCAGCAGGCTCGTAAGCATTCATTCAAACAGCACTTTCGTGCGTTTTGCCAGCAGCTCTTCGCAATGCTTCAAGCATTGAGCTGTTTATGACTTCAAGCCTATCAACTCCCGAGATTAGGCTGGTGTCGGAAGTTTAGAGAGAATGTTTCTTCACCATTGGGTACGACATCCCTTCTCCTAAAAGTGTGCACTTGCACACATCTCCCCCTTAGATTGAAAAGCATAGGATCGGTGTAAGTTATGGCTGAAGGGAGTTTCTACAATTTGTTAAAATCTTGACGTGCCCACTTGGGAGAATGCCTCTGTCTGCCAGTGTGGGAGGCGTGGGGTTTGTGACACTCAGACCTGACAGTCGTTGCATAACCATCTTAAGGAACAGTGTACAGGCCTTTGTATGTGAGGTGAGAGAAAACGGGAGCGACGACTATAGTCTGTGTGTCTTTGGTTAGCCTATATATCCTGCTGTTTAACACAGTCTGTCTGAGTGGCAAAGGCCTGTTATGTAACTGAGCTCTTATGTAATTGGCCATCTCGCTCACACTCTTGCCGCCTCCCTCGCTCACACATATTCACACATACTCACACTTCGACACACACTCACAGAGCTCCCTTTCCTCTTTTTCTCTCTGACACTTTGAGAATGCCTTAGGAAAGACGAAGGTAAAGCAACCCACCAAGCAACGACAGTTTGTTTTACTGTACTGCTCTATTTCATGCATCCCTCTGTCATAGATGATGAATGTACAAAATGTATCGATTTATTGATGCTAATAACCAGCCTGTTTTACCCAACATAGTAATTTCATACCCCAGATCAAACTCCCCCCACTTTGCCAAGCTGAAAGGGATAGTTCACCAAAATGACATGGGCATTTCCATGTAAAAATGACCCATGAGCACCAACATGTGAAGTTCATAGGAGCATATCAAATGAAAGCTAAGAGTCTATTTATATATATTTTGAAATCACGGCATATGTACATTTTTCCACCGTTTTCCATCCTAAAAAGGAGGAATAAGCAGACTTTTGATTTCTGGTCAAACAGATGGAAAAGTGGTCTTAYAAAACAACTACCAGAAAAAAAAGTATTTAAAAGTGTTTAAATGTTGACGTGAAGACGCCTGACAACTAATATCAACACTTATATTTAGTTCTGGAAGTTCAAGAAACATTGCCTTGTGCCTTGAAATGCCGTTACCAAAAACCCACGTCCTCATGATGAGGGAAGATAATGAAAGTTCACAGAAGTAACAAGTACAGGTAGCCCTATCAATTAGTTAGTGTTTTTACTGATATCAATTTTGTTTATTAATTAAGTGAATAAAACTCAAAATTCTGTTATTTCAGAAGAATTTGTCACGGGAATTTCTACAATTGAATTGATTACATTGGGAAATCATAGTAGTCACAAACCACAGTTGGGTTCACAAGTTTGGACAGTAGAGCAGTGTCTCCCAACCCTGGTCCTCCAGTACCCCCAACAGTACAGTTTCATTGTAGCCCTTGACATACAACACCTCATTCAACTCATTGAAGGCTTGCTGATAAGTTAACACGTTTAATCCGGTGTGCTTGTCCAGGGTTATGATACAAATGTGTAGTGTTGGGGATACCGGAGGACCAGGGTTGGGAAACACTGCAGTAGAGTACAGTAGTGTTGTCATGATACCAGCATTTTTACTTCCATACCAGATTATTATCACAATACTCAATACCAAAACTATACCATGGAAAGGAAAAAAATGCATATTTGCCAAAGTCACAGAATGGCATTTGGTCCAGACAGATAAACTCATCTACTCCATTGTTCAATCGGCGGGCATCTTTTGAGTTCAATATCAAAAAAAAAATTCTGCGACATTTTTCAGAGACAGCCATGTATGCATTAATGAATCAATTACACAATCAATTTGACTTAGTTTTTACCAATATAACTGCATAACAACATATTGGTAATAATTGTATTTGAATGGTATATCTCTTGATTAACTGGTTAAATCAAGATGTAGCCTAGGCCTGTTCACAATACAGGTAGAATGCATATTCAATAGGAGTGTGTGCATGCATTGAGTTAATGAGCTTGTTTTGGGCTGATTTCATGGGGCTACAGATGACAAACAATCTGTTAACTTTCAGTTTGGGACTTTTTTTATTGTACTGTTCAACAACATTTGCATAGAAGTAGTTTATTTTTATAAAAGTGAGCGTTGTCTCTTTAACCGGTAATGACGTCAATCACAAGGCAAGAGGGGAGCAGCGCGTCGGAGCCCTATTCAGTTCGCTGAGGCAATAGATCATCTTTGGGAGAGACGTGAGTGAGCGGTCGATCAGCTTTGAAGTCAGAATATTTAGCGTAATGATTTGCGAACAAAGTCCTGGGGTAGTGAATTTATGTTGGCTTCAGCTGTAAGCTAGCAAGGATAGTTCGCCTACAAACCTGGAAGATACCGGTATCGTCATGCATGGTAAAGTGTTCTAGCCAGACCAGCCTGTATGGGCATTGTTTTGCAAACAGTAATTAACAGTTTCACAATGCCGTGTCGCATTATTCAAGTGTGTTAACTTCTGTGCAGCGTGAGTGGGGAGCTAACATGATGCAGGCTAAGTGGAGCAGGCTCGCGCTATAAGGGGTACATCGGCTGCGCTGGTACAGACTTGAGCCGCGAGACACATTTGAAAGAAGTACCGAAAGTAACAAGAATTCTAGTACCAAACCATTTTTCATGTTCTACTATCGAAAAGGTACCGAAGTTTTGTTATACCGCGCAACACTAGTACAGTACAGTAAAGAGAATTAGAGTACAATACTGTACAGTAGAGTACAGTACACAGTAGAACACACGAGTTGAGTACACTATGTTCTGTATTGTACTYTGCTGTACTAAACTCTACTTTATTGTACTGTATTCTTCTGAGCTCTAATGTGCTGTACTTTGATGTCCAAACTTGTGAGCGCTCCGGAGTGGGGCAGTGGTCTAAGACAATGCATCTCAATGCAAGAGGTGTCACTGCAGTACTTGGTTCAGTACCTGAATCCAGGCTGCATCACATCCGGCCGTGATTGGGAGTCCCATAGGGTGGCGCACAATTGGCCCAGCGTCGTCCTGGGTAGGCTGTCATTGTAAATCAGAATTTGTTCTTAACTGACTTGCCTAGGTCAATACAGGTTCAATAAAAAGAAACAGACCTCTATGATTGGTTCAGATTTGGTCCAGTCTGGACCAACCTCTTGTTTGGGGGTGGAGCTCGTTAAAATATGTGTGTAGAATAATACCCAAAGATGCAAAGGAGGATATTGCATATTTCTACCTTTTTGTGTACATATTCAGGATACATCACCATGAAGAGAATGACATTCACATCCATAGGCTGCGTTTCTGTGTAGTACAGCTCAGGGACCCATGATGTAATTCTGTTACCGGGTTTAAATCCACTCCGCTTTAAGCATTTACATTTAAGTCATTTAGCAGACGCTCTTATCCAGAGCGACTTACAAATTATAAAGTTCATACATATTCATCCTGGTCCCCCCGTGGGGAATGAACCCACAACCCTGGCGTTGCAAGCGCCATGCTCTACCAACTGAGCCACACGGGACCAAGCGATGTGTTGGGTTAAATGCGGGAGACACATTTCAGTTGAATGCATTGTTGTACAACTAACTAGGTATCCCCCCTTTCCTTACTTTGCTTAATGTAGTTCAATAACCAAAATAGATTTTTTTCCCCCAACTCAGCATGTCATGTCGCAGCTGACACACCATTCTTTCTGCAGATATCGTTGAATCTTTAATTCGCAGCAGATATTTCAGTTTTGGGGAAAATATGGACGCATAAAAAGAACTGAGGGAGATTATACAGAAATGTTGTTACCTAACTTCGTATCTGCACCGTTTTTACAGTAAATGTGTTTTTGTAAAGTAGTCCTTGTTCATGGAGTTCAACTTGGAAATCAATGGTTGTTGTTGGGCATACAAATCTGAGTCTGTAATTCTGTTACCGTGGAATTGCCCACATATTGGTTTCCTTACCTTGATTTAGCCTAGGTGAACGATCCCTTTTTAAAGGGGATCTCCATTTTGTTGTGCTTTGTTTGACCGTTGGCTTTAAGCGATGTGTATTGTATTGCAGGTACTCCCAGTGACTATGTGTGTAGGTAATGCTCTCTGAGCCCTGCAGGACGTCATGTCTGAAGAGGCCATCTCAGGAAGCGACCTGGACCCCAGCGTTAACAGCGAAGACGAGGATCTGGAAGAGGAGGAGGAGATTGAGGATGAAGATGAGGGTGACAACGATGGAGATGATGAAGATGATGCAGTTGGTGAGTGACATGGCTGGTGTGTTGCCTCTGACTTAATACTCACAATTAATACTGGTTCAGAACAGAAGACATTCTAGAAGTGGTTCTGATTTAATCTAAAGACGAACTCCGTTAAAGGTGAAGTCGGGGGTGCACGTTGTGAACAGCGGAGTCGGGCTGACTTCGGCGACAACTGAAAGCGCCAGGCTAAACTTCTACGCTGTTGTAATGCCGCAGCTGTTACGTGCTTTTACATTGCAGCGGAGTGAACCGTGCACGTGCGCAGATACTGTGTACGAGTGCATCGTCTCGCATTGCTCTCACCAGCAATATTCTCGGTTCATGCTGCTGCTCGTGGCAGCGTCATATCGCCGAGTCTCAGTTTAACAATGGTTGCAAAGCTGCCAGCTGCTAAGAAAAAGTGATTCAACTAGTTTTGAAGTCTGATGCAAAACATAGGCTGTCTGTATTTCCTATGCGATCTAATGTAGTCAACCAATCAGTTACAAAGTCTGGCACGCTATTCCCTACGTAGTGCCCTATATGAGGGGACCTGGTCAAAAGTAGTGCACTACATAGGGAACAGGGTGCCATTTGGGAGGGAGTCAGGCAGTGAGCCGGGCACTCGGGAGAGAGTCTGATCCGCCATGGCCCACATTGCCAGACGGACCAGTTTTGAGCGTGTTAGAGCAGACAGAGCAACAGGTAGGAGAGTTCAGGTCAGGGTTTGATGACTGCTGCTGTAACAAGACTTCCAGCCTGGAGCTGCCGGCATCTGCTCTGAAACTACGTGTTCAATGCCAGGAATGTGAGAGGCTGCCAGGGGTAACACCAGGCAACCCCCGCTCATACTCATACACTCGGGCCTGACTGTCGAGAAGCATGGGAGTGTAATGAAGACACTGGCTGCATCAACAAATGGCACCCTATTCCCTATTTAGTGTACTACTTTTGACCAGGGCCCATAGGGTCAGAGCCTTGGGAAAGCCCCACTGACACACACACTCAGCCTGGCTGCCTGGGTGGAGGGGAGTCTAATGAAGACACTGGATGCGTCACCAATGGCACCCTATTCCTAGTGTACTACATTTGACTGATTAGACGTAGTGCACTATTTAAGGGAATAGGGTGCCATTTGGGAGGACAGACACTGTCTGTAACGTCAGTCTGACTGGGGCCGGACAGTAACGTCAGTCTGACTGGGGCCGGACAGTAACGTCAGTCTGACTGGGGCCGGGACAGTAACCGTCAGTCTGACTGGGGCCGCGACAGTAACGCAGTCTGACTGGGGCGGACAGTAAACGTCCAGTCTGACTGGGGCCGGACAGTAACGGTCATGAATGGACCATAGAGAAAGATGGTCGGTTGGCCCAGTAAACAATACAAGAGTTAGGATTTAGGGATGGTTTCCCTGATAAATCATTAAGCCTGATCCTGGCTAAGAATCTTGTTCATTGGAGATTCTTCAGCTCATTGACCAGACACTAGAATTAGTTGATTGATTGTCATTTTCTGCTCCTCTCTCCCACAGATTGGCCAGAGAGTGGCCAGGGCAGTACAGAGACGGAGACCCAGGGAGGGAGGGACTCCCCCTCAGCTACCTCACCCTCGGAAGAGACTCCCTCTGAGGCCCCGTCTCAGCCCCCCTCCAGGGCTTCCTCCCGGCCCAACTCTAGGCCTGAGTCTCGCTCCCAGCCCCCCTCTGGCCCCAGTCCCAGCCTCCTTCTCGCCTGAGAGCCCCAGCCAGGACAAGCCGTCTGCGGCCAAGAAGAAGAAAAACCGAGGGCCTCAAAGTCCCAGCCTCAAAGTCCTGTCCTGAGACCCCCAGCAAGGACAAGACCTCGTTTGGCAAAAAGAAGAAACCGAGAACCTCTAAGTCTAAGGAGCCTAAACCTGCTAAACTCTCGAAGACAGTACACATGAGGAAGAACATCAGGTATGTACACTTATCTGTTCGATAACAGGGGATTGAAACCACCTCTAACCACCTCTATCTCCTCTAACCCATCCCCTGTCCTCTACTTCTCTCCTCTAACCCGTCCTCATCTCCTTCTCTCTCTCTTCTAACCCATCCCCCTGCCTCCTCTCCTCTTACCCATCCCCCTGTCCTCTCTTCTAACCCATACCCCTGTCCTCCTCTCTTTCTAACCCATACCCCTGTCCTCCTCTCCTCTAACCCATCCCCCTGTCCTCCTCTCCTCTAACCCGTACCCCTGTTCCTCCTCTCCCTAACCCGCCCTCCTCTCCTCTAACCCGCCCTCCTCTCCTCTAACACGTCCTCCTCTCCTCTAACCCGTCCTCCTCTAACCCGTCCTCCTCTCCTCTAACCCATACCCCTGTCCTCTTCTCCTCTTAACCTCGCCCCTCTCCTCTAACCCGTCCCCCTGTCCTCCTCTCCTCTAACCCGTCCTCCTCTCCTCTGACCCGTCCTTCTCTCCTCTGACCCGTCCTTCTCTCCTCTGACCCGTCCTCCTCTGACCCGTCCCCTCTCCTCTGACCCGTCCCCTCTCCTCTGACCCGTCCCCTCTCCTCTGCCCGTCCCCCTCTCCTCTGACCGTCCCCCTCTCCTCTGACCCGCTCCCCCTCTCCTCTGACCCGTCCCCCTCTCCTCTGACCCGTCCCCCTCTCCTCTGAACCCGTCCCCCTCTCCTCTGACCCGTCCCCCTCTCCTCTAACCCGTCCTCCCTCTCCTCTAACCCGTCCTCCTCTCCTCTAACCCCGTCCTCCTCTCCTCTAACCCGTCCTCTCTCCTAACCTCCTACCTCCTTCCTCTAACCCGTCCTCCTCTCCTCTAACCCGTCCTCCTCTCCTCTAACCCATACCCTGTCCTCTTCTCCTCTAACCCGTCCTCCTCTCCTCTAACCCGTCCCCCTGTCCCTTCTCCTCTAACCCGTCCTCCTCTTCCTCTAACCCGTCCCCCTGTCCTCCTCTCCTCTAACCCGCCCTCCTCTCCTCTAACCCGTCCCCCTGTCCTCTCTCCTCTGACCCGTCCTTCTCTCCTCTGACCCGTCCCCCTCTCCTCTGACCCGTCCCCCTCTCCTCTGACCCGTCCCCCTCTCCTCTGACCCGTCCCCCTCTCCTCTGACCCGTCCCCCTCTCCTCTGACCCGTCCCCTCTCCTCTCCGTCCCCTCTCCTCTAACCCGTCCCCCTCTCCTCTAACCCGTCCTTCCTCTCCTCTAACGCCGTCCCCCTGCTCCTCCTTCTCTGCACTAACCCATCCCCCTGTCCTCTCCTTTAAACCCATCTTCTGTCCCTCTAACCCATCCCTTCTTCCTCTCCTCCCAACAGGACGCTGCTGAAGGAGCACCAGATGGAGGCAGTGACCAAAGCAGCCCAGCAGGAGGAGTTAGAGAGGCTGAGGCGTCTGGAGCAGCAGAGGAAGGACTTCATGGCACCACCCGTCCAAGAGTTTTCTCCAGCAGGTGAGAGTCCTATTTCAGCCTGAAGCCCTCTGGACACTGACTGTCATAGAGGGGCTCCATTTCGTGGTTTGTCATACAAAGGATTCTGTAGGGCCCTATAAAATATTTAAAAATATTTTTTGCCTGATTCCATTTAGGTTTTTCCCAAATTCCATTTTTCTCTCTTCTGTTTTTCCAGGTTTAAGTTCTTTCAAATGTTCATGTTTTTGCTCTCAAAATCACACTCTTTTATATATATATATATATATATAAAAACAACCCAATTGGATGTTGTAAGTCCACAACAATGCTTAAACCACATCAGGAGACCACTTTTGAGGTCTCGGAAAATCTAAGAAATTCCGATTTTCGGGTGTAGTGACACTTTAATTAAATTGTGCACCAGCAAAGAGGCCATTGTTTGGTTAGCGACGTTTCTGTAGCGCTCATGTGATGGCAGAGTTTGTAAATTAGAAGACTTCCAAACTTCTCTGCCAATAACAGCTTGTTTTCAGTTTTCCCCTCCTCGCTCAGCACACTCCCATACAGTCCTAGCAAAATGATTTCTTGAGAAACTGCTCTTTTGACCATTTTAAATGAAAACATAGTCTACTTTGTAGTTAACATTTAATTGAGAAGGTTTTTGGGAAATCCATTCCATCTCTACTAGAAGATGGCTATCATTAGCATCACCTCTGACAGGTTCTCTAATCGCTGACTGCATTCCTGTGCCGTTTCAGAAAGTTGCAGGAAAATATGAATCATTGATGCATTTTGTTAATGTCTTATGAATAACCTGGGCAAATTAATTACTTTTCTAATAAGCTGAATACATTTGGTTGATTTCCTACCAAGTTCAATAAATGTTTTAATATTGTTGAATACAGTTTTAATGTCTGGATTCCGTCTGCGTTCTCCACAACGTGGATTTTATAGAGCCCTAATTCTTCCACCCCATGGTCGAGGGAGATTTATTTTCCTAACCTCTCACTTATTTCCTGTCTCTCTCTCTGTCTCTCTGACTTTATTCACATGGAACGTTAAATCCCTTACGTTGTCAAAGTAAAAATAGCAACAATGGTCGGTGCGCTATCTCTCATCTCCCCCTCTCCTCCAGTGGAAGCGGTGTCAGGGAGGCCTGGAGAGGAGGAGTTTCAGTGCCAGGGGTCGTTAGAGGCTGCTTTCCTAGCCAGGCAGGACGTAATCTGCCTGGACAGCAGCGACAGCAGTGGAGAGGAGGAGGAGGACGCCAAGCCACCAGCTATCCCCACTATCACACCCACTATCAGAGACGGTAAGACCAGTAGAAGGACTGCTAAAACAGAGAGAACAACCATCACACTCTGTCTAGTAGGGTTGTCACGTTGCCAGTATCATAATACTACGATACTCGATTTTCCATGGCAAAAAACACAAAGCAGACTTAACTATTTGGTCCTTTTAAAAGGGGTAGTTTGGAATTCTGTCAATGAGGCCCTTCATCTACTTCCCCGTAGTCAGATTAACTTGTGGATACCATGTATGTATCTTCGTCCAGTGTGAAGGTTAGAGGTAGTTTTGCGAGCGTTYGCGCAATGACTGGAAGTCTACAGGAACAGCTAGCATGCCAGCTGTTCCCATAGACTTTGTCATTGCGCTAACACTAGTTAGCAATGGCGCTAACGATAGCTACTTCTTTCAAACCAAAATGGTATCCACAAGTTTATCTGACCCTGGGGAAGTAGATAACGGTCCTCATTGCCAAAATCCCAAACTATCCCAGTGATATATGTTTTGTGTGCTAATAGCTTGGGAAATGAACAAATGTGACTCTGGGTGACGACACAAGGCTGTTTGTTTCCAATTAGGACTGTTTTCCTTGAGAAACGAAGTCCGCTTCTTATTTGATTGTTTCCTTGCTTCCTACTTGCTTCCATTGTTTCCTACTTTTGAGTATAGTGATACAGGTATTGTGACAACCCTACTATCTACACTACAGGCTTCGACCCAGACATTCTAGGTGAAACCTAGTTATAAGGACCCTTGGTTAGACAAACAGGAACATATCACACACAGTTCTTGGTTAGTACTAAAAATGCCTCTAGAAAAATCTAGAGGGAGCACAGACCTCATAATTACTTCATAATCTATGTGAGTCATATCGTTTTTAGCTGTCAGGTTATGAATGCTTAATGTCATGAATAGATAGATATACATTTCCCTGCTCTGGACCAAGCCTTCTCTACATTGGAAATAAGTGTGCTATAAAGCTTTCACTTTTTACATTTTTAACTGTTATATTTTGTTTTTTTTACCCTCCCAAAAATAAATAAATACATCTAATCAATCAAATTCTTCCCCAACCCAGACGTGATCGAGCTGAGCTCTGGGGACGACGACACACTGCCGATCAGCAGCGATTCGGCCAATGAAGATGAAGGTGCGGGGGGCACGGAGGAGAGCAGTGGAGCGCACATCAACGACTCACTCAACCAACCAGACGCCCAGGGGAGGGTCCTGGTCAACATCAACCACCCAGCGGAGGAGGAAGACCTGTACCTCGTCCCACAGCTGGCTCGTGCAGTCAAACCTCACCAGGTATTACAGGGGAGCTACACTGGGCCGTCACTACGGTCCAATTTCCCGTACACAGATTAAGCCTAGTCCTGGATTAAAAAACCTACCTTCTCTCACTGGTTAATCTCCATTGAAAGTGTTTTTTAAGTCGAGGACTAACGTCAAGCCATGRCTGGGAAACCGGTCCTAGTCTTCTAGCTGCTGCAGTGGACGCGTGACTTTGGCCGGCGGGGAGCAGAGCGTGAACCACTTTGTCAAGGTGGTCTCGGGCATGAGCCAAATATCGAATTCGTGAAAAAAGAACTGYTGTAATTTTACACTTAGGCTTCATTGCCATTTTTGGGGGGGAGCGTCTCCCGCTCTGCAAAAGTAACGTGGCCAGTGTAGCATGCCTGTTAGCCCTTACCCTGCACCGTGAGACGCGGAGGCCAAGGTGTACCGTACACGTATGAAGATAGTTCAGAAGTGACACCATTCACTTTTTCCATCGCCGGTCTCCTCCTCACTCGGCTCTTGATTCACCTCTCGCCCTCACCCTTTGCTTTCCATCTCTCTCTCCTTTCCTCTCCCTCCCTCCCAGGTTGGTGGGATCCGGTTCCTCTATGACAACCTGGTGGAGTCTCTGGAGCGCTACAAGGGCAGCAGCGGGTTTGGCTGTATCCTGGCCCACAGCATGGGCCTGGGCAAGACCCTGCAGGTCATCTCCTTCATAGACATCCTGCTGCGACACACCGGGGCCCACACCGTACTGGCCATCGTCCCTGTGAGTTCACCGATAGGGAGAGTGGTTGGGTGTGTGGTTTGAGTGAGTGTGTGTGTGTGTGTTTCTCTTTGTCTCTCTTCCTTTCTCTCTCCCTCTGCTCTCTCTCTGTGTGTGTGTGTGTGTGCATCTATCTAGCTTTTTCTCTCTCCCCCAGGTGAACACGCTCCAGAACTGGTTGGCAGAGTTTAACCTGTGGCTCCCATCACAAGAGGCCCTGCCCCCTGATAGTGACCCTGCCACAGTCGCAGGACGCACCTTCAGAGTCCACATCCTCAATGACGAGCACAAGTATGTAACATTATATAGTAGAGCTAGCTAACACACTGGTGTGTGTTATCTCCATAACACAAAACACACTAACTAGTATGTGTGCGTGTTTACCAATTTTGACTTGTGTGTGTGTGTGCGCCCTACAGAACCACGGTGGCCCGGGCTAAGGTAGTGGAGGACTGGTCACGTGGCGGGGGCGTGCTCCTGATGGGTTATGAGATGTACCGCCTGTTGTCCCTGAAGAAGAGCTTTGTGGCGGGCAGGAAGAAGAAGTCCAAGAAGCCCCAGGGACCCGTCATCATCGACCTGGACGAAGAGGACAGGCAGCAAGAGCTCATGAAAGGTCAGGGGTTAGAGGTCGCTGCAGGGCCAGCTGTAGGTGCTCTAGGGCCTGTAGTAGTCTGAGTAGGAGTGCTGATCTAGGATCAGGTCCCACCTGTCCATCTAATATTATTCATAGTGATCTAGAAGGCAAATCTGATCCTAGATCAGAACTCTTCCGTGAGACCCCTGAAAATGAGAAATTGCATACCAGTATAACGAGGAAACAATACAGTATAGTGAGTTGACGTTGGAGAATAATGCGTTATCGACATCTGCATAAATGACCATTATTCAAATGCCAAGGCTGATGTATTTTCTGCACATCAATAACATCATAGTAAATGAAAATGATGGTATTAATCACTACTGATAGTACATTAGAGAACGGTGTTATTTAATTTATTCATCAGGCATTCCCGTAAGCTTTGTTTTACTCTCTCCTTTCTCACACACCTACACACACATACACTCTCTCTACTCCTCAATACATTTCCTCAACCTGTGCTTTGCGCTCTCTCTACCCCTCCTCTCCACCTACCCACCCAGGTATCGAGAAGGCGCTGGCCAGGCCCGGTCCAGACGTGGTGATCTGTGACGAGGGCCACCGCATCAAGAACTACCACGCCAGCACCTCACAGGCCCTGAAGAACATTCGCTCCAGGCGACGTGTGGTCCTCACGGGCTACCCTCTCCAGAACAACCTGATAGAGTACTGGTGCATGGTGGACTTTGTCAGGCCTGACTTCCTGGGCACCAGGCAGGAGTTCAGTAACATGTTCGAGAGGCCCATTCTGAACGGGCAGTGTGTGGACAGCACGCCACAGGACGCCAGGTTGATGAGATACAGAAGCCACGTGCTGCATAGCCTGCTGGAGGGGTTCGTCCAGAGGTAAGTTCCACGAATAGGATTTCTCCTGACTTGATCAAGAATTCCCACTTTGCTCACATTATCCTCCATTCACATATTATTTGTACAACCCTTTCCCCTGACTTAACCAAAATCCTGATCTCAAGTTGTCCAGTAGCCATATGTATCGCGGGTCTCAAAGTAGCAGTGCTGGTCTAGGATCATCTGTCTATGTAATCTTGTTCATTGTGACCTAAAGGGCAAAGCTGATCCTAAGTCAGTACTCCGGCTCTGCTACATACATACATATACGACCCATTATCGCATTACTCAAGAGCAGAGAACAGCCTTACTGGTGTTTAGGGAGAAGATTTTGGGTGACCCAGGCATCATCCCCAATCCCAAATCAACCCCTAGCCCCTACTCTCTCCTATAGCTCTTTTGAATTGTCTAGGTATACTTTCTAGTAATAAGCTGATCTTTGCGCGTTGTTTCCTCCGTGTCTGTCCCAGGCGAGGCCACGACGTGCTGAGGGACCAGCTGCCCTCCAAGGACGAGCACGTGATCATGGTGCGCCTGTCGCCCCTGCAGAGGGCCCTTTACGCTGAGTTTATGGACCGCTTCAGAGAGGCAGGCAACAGCGGCTGGCTGGGCCTCAACCCGCTCAAGGCCTTCTGCGTCTGCTGCAAGGTTAGTCTGAGATGGCTTCACTGGTGCTGTGGGGTTAGACAGACAGACAGACAGATACAGAGAGKCAGACAGACAGATACAGAGAGCCAGGTAACAGCAGCTACACAATTTCGGATGATTTGGAGATGAAACGCAGGGACAAATGCTAAAACTGGGGATATTATCTTGCATTGGATTTGTGCTACAAATTCTAAAAAGTTAGCATTTGGAGACAGTGGCCAGGTAAACAAAACCGAAGCATGGATTGCTGTCATAGCTTGTCCATAGACTGCTTACAGGATAAGGAAACCAATATGTAATTTGGGTGAACTGTCCCTTTAAGCAGTCAGGCTAATCAGCCTAATCTTGACACCTGGACCAGAGTAACATTATTGTAGTCCGTTCATTAATCGTGTGTGTGTGTTTAGATCTGGAACCACCCTGACGTGCTCTATGAGACCCTTCAGAAGGAGAACCTGGCCAACGAGCAGGATTTGGACTTGGATGACATCACGTCGGCCGCTAACCCCCGCTGCCCTGGCGCTGGCCTGAAGACCAAAGCGGCCGACTCGGCCAACAGCCGGTCCAACGTTACCCTGCCCCCGCTCAACCCCATCCAGGAGAGAGCCAATCAGGTCATCACCTACGAATGGGTATGCCTTGACACCTCTCTCTGTCTCTGTCCTCCCCACCCACCCGCTGGTTGGTTGGCTGGAATTATGTCATGTGCTTCTCCTGAGTTAGTCTGGTCAAACCACACCGAATGTTGCTGTGTCTAGTACCAGGCTACCTTAGTGTTGGGAAAAATGTAAAATAACACCATTATTGCATGAATTTCCACTGTGGGGATTCTAACGTAGGGCTGTTACTTTGACTGTATTTACGCCACACCAGCAGTCACGAGTCATGATGGCAGTCAAATTCCATGTGACCCTTTAGTCATGGTAATTAGGCTTTTCCAAGCTCTGATGCTGCTGATGGTCATTCGTAGCCTACCATACTTGCTAACTGCCTGGTACTCAGCACTCTATTGTCCCTCTAATCACTCTGACATCAATGCAAATGTTCTCAAATATCTAATCAAACACTTCATGAGAGTCCATGTTTACAAATGAAGCATTTGTTTTTATGTGAGTCCACCAGATCAGAGGCAGTAGGGATGAGCAGGGATGTTTTCTTGATAAGTGTGTGAAATTGACCATTTTCCTCCATTCAAAATGTAACGAGTCCTTTTGGGTGTCAGGGAAATGTATGGAGTAAAAAGTACATTATTTTCTTTTGGAATGTAGTGAATTAAAAGTAAAAGTTGTCAAAAATGGTAAAGTACAAATACCCCCAAAAACTACTTAAGTAGTACTTTAAAGTATTTTTACTTAAGTACTTTACACCACTGGTTTCGAGTTTGGGGATGATAATTTTCAACATCAAAATGCACCTTTTAATAAAAGCATTACGTGCGTAATCGTATTTGTGTGCACATTTGCGCTTGTGATCTACTGTCGTGTGGGCATTGCTGTGCTTATTAATGTGAAGAAATAGTCTAATAGTTTATCAACATTTTATGCTAAACGTTCTCATCTGCTGCGTCAGGCTCATTGCTTAACTTTTTTTTTTATGATGGTGATTGTATTAATTGATCTATCGCATCCCACAACTGTCCCGGACTATGTTTGGAATATTTATTTCTCGCACAGAATAGGTAAACTTTTGTACTATGGGGGATAATAGATTGACATAGGCTAGTGCTTTTTCTGTTCGTTAGGCCTACTCATCTTTTTGGTAAATGTGGACAGTTCTTCCGATTATCTTATATGTACCTCGGAATTMGATAAGGACGAGCGCAGTTGCGTCTCCGATGTGTCTGTCTTCACTTGTAGCCTGTGAGAAAGACCCGATCACGTGACTGAGAGCCATGTGAGTGAGAGAGGTGCTTCGGCACGCAGTGGGGAAAAGGAAATTCTAATTATTATATTCAGCCCAAGGGCACAATGGCCACTGGCTGCAAAAGGCATGGATTTTTTTAGGTGGCATTACGGCCACACAAAGATGATGCAGCCTGGAAATTTGAGGCATTATCAAGTACTTTTCAAATTGTGAATGAGAGACTGGTGAAGTGTGTACAGCCTGCGCAAGAAAACTAAGCAGAGCTCAAACCTTTCAAGCTACTTTTTTCAAATCATCATTAGTTGCATCATGCAGCCTTAGAATGTATTAAAAATCAAAACATATAGCCCAATGTTTGTATCACAACTAAAGTTACATTAATAACTCTAAATTAAGCATATTGGAGTACCTGTGTCTTTGGTAACCTCTCAACACAGAATAGCCGTATGTGCGCACTCCCTCAAATCGTTTGGAGAAAATATCCTTCATTTTATTCAGCTATGTTCAATTGTATTCTTCATACTATAATATAAAATAATGCCARGGAATTCTAAGCAAATCTTGTCTGCTAAATGAACTGGTGTYGCCCACAGCCATATGGCATAGCCAGATCAGGGCCTAAAATAAAGACAACTCCGTTTGCTATTCTGTTCTTCTGAAATAGACTACATTTTCTTCATATGATGTTTCTTTAGACCTGTCWAKAAAAAAAAAAGTGATTTATTGTGATGGTGTAGGCTATATTATATGGATTTATTATACATTTTAAAATGTAGATGTTCCAAAGGTTTGCATCACTGGCTTGTAGGCTATGCGTGGAAGCCAGGAGATGCTAAATGTTRTTATGTTAARTAACAGTCAWTTACCGTGAWACCGGCAGTTATTTACTTGACAATCACCGGCTGACAATGTGACCGACCACAGCCCTATTCTAACGTTATATTGTAAAACGTTAGACCTTCCCTTGGTGTGGAAGAATGGAAAGCTTCACTCACCCACTTCCTGTCCTGTTCCATCTCTGTTCAGGCCAAGGACATCATGAGCAACTACCAGACTGGAGTTCTGGAGAACTCCGCCAAGATGCTGCTGCTCTTCCATCTGATCGATGAGAGCGTGATCAGAGGAGACAAGATCCTGGTCTTCAGGTTGGACCTATTCCTACAGCTGTTTCGGAGTGTGTTTATGTACATCATCGGTTTGAATGAAGTGTTTTCTCTATGAGCGTACCCTTATACTCTAACGATGTTGACCTTTTTTCTTGCAGAGGACGGAAATGTGTGTTTTTGCTTTTTAACCTAGAAGTATCCATATGGTTGTAGTTAACTGACTTGAATGTGTTTTTAACGTGTGTGTGTGTGTGTGACCATCAGCCAGAGCTTGTCCACCCTGACTGTCATTGAAGACTTCCTGACCAGACGACCAATGCCAGCAGGCCGTGTCTCCCCGGACAACCATGGCCAGAACCATACCTGGGTCCGCAACATCAACTACTACAGTGAGTCGTCGCCATCGTCCACATGACCCTGTTCCCATGGCAACCACTACTCCCGGGGCGGTGTCAGTGTCGTCGTTCCCATGGCAACCCTTTGACTCTCTTTCTGTGTCAGCTCAGCTGTGAACCAAGATCCAATTTAGATGCCCACTAACGTACTCTGTTGTTCCAGACTATTAGACCGGAGTTGTTTTCACGGCAAATTGTCCTGTGACATGTACTTGGCTTCAAACTGATAACTTTACTCATCTACACTCTCACTTCGACATCTCAACCATCAGGGCCCATATTCATAATCTCAGAATGGGAGTGCTGATCTAGGATCAGGTCACCTCTCTCCATTCGTTATAATCTCAGCCCGAAAAAACAATGAATGGATCTGAGCGGGCCAGGTGTTTTATTTTTCTTTATGAAGTCATACGGCCCCTTACTGCACTGACCACCGCACTACACTAGATCCACTAGTGAAGTATTTTTGCATCCCAAATGGCACCCTATTCCCTACATAGTMTACTACTTTTTACCAGAGCCCTACATGGGGAAATAGGGTGCCATTTGGAACGCAAGARGATTTGACTGGAATCGTCCCATGATGCTGATGTGGTGAATGTGTCTTGTCTGTCAACCCCCAGGGTTGGATGGGAGTACGTCTGCTTCAGAGCGAGAGAGACTCATCAACCAGTTCAACGACCCAGAGAACACCTCCACGTGGGTCTTCCTCCTGTCAACGAGGTACTAGACTGTACACACACACACACTGATACGCATAGAAGTGAAATTGCTGTGATCTGATGGCTTCTGCCCTTTCTAATAATTATATTTCTATGCTTATATATTGTTCAATCAAATACACAACAAATGCAGTGTTAACACAGGCAGCCCAATTCTGATTGTTTTTCCTCTAATTGGTCTTTTGACCAATCAGATCAGCTCGTTTGCCTATAATTGGGCAAACGATCAGAATTGGGCTACCTGTGCAAACGAAGACAAATACACTCAATTAGACACACTCACTCGCACAGATATTTTTTCACACACACAATTGCATATATTCCCCCTTTTGCATACACTTGATCAGCCGTTCACTTAGGCATATATACACACACACACACACAGGGTAACACACACACACACACTTGTGCATGTTGTTAATAAGCCTGTGTTGTGTGACTTGCAGGGCGGGCTGCTTGGGGGTGAACCTGATCGGGGCCAACCGGGTGGTGGTGTTTGATGCGTCGTGGAACCCGTGTCATGACGCCCAGGCGGTGTGTCGAGTGTACCGCTATGGCCAGAAGAAGCCCTGCCACATCTACCGCCTGGTCTGTGACTTTACCCTGGAGAAGAAGATTTACGACCGACAGGTCTCCAAGCAGGGCATGTCTGGTAAGAGGGGGGGGTACAGTGATGCACGATATGACTGTGTGTGGAAATTGCTGTGTGTGGGAATTAATTTGAGATACTTAAATCGTAATGAATGGCAGCGTGTAGAATTTGAAGTTGAATTATGAATGACGGCATAGTACAAGCCAGGAGAGTCTAATTAAGCAATTGGGCCCTTGGAGGTGTGTTATATGGCGAATATACCACGGCTAAGGGCTGTTCTTTTGCATGATGCAACGCGGAGTGCCTGGACACAGCCCTTAGTCGTGGTATATTGGCCATATATCACAAACCCACCAAACAGCCTTATTACTATTATAAACTGATTACCAACATAATTAGAGCAGTAAAACTAAACGTTTTGTCATACCCGTGGTATACGTTCTGATATACCATGGCTTTCAGTCAATAAGAATTCAGGGCTCAAACCACCCAGTTTTTATAGTTGGTCAGTAACACACTGTGATTGGTTGTGTCCAGACCGCGTGGTGGATGACCTGAACCCGGTTCTGACGTTCACCCGCAAGGAGGTGGAGTCTCTGCTGCACTTTGCAGAGGAGGAGCCTAACCCGACCAAAGCCCCTCCCCAGCCCCACAAAGAGATGGAGACGGTCATCAGCCAAGCCTGTCAGCTCTACCCCCACCTCATCACTAAGGTACGCTCACACACTCACTCTCTCACAGATAAACACTGTCATGCATCACTGTACATCATTACTATGGTACACGCGCAATCAATCAACCCTGTTGATCTGTACCCTACCAGGAACCCTTCCACCATGAGTCTCTGCTGGTGGACCGGAAGGAGTCCAAGCTCACTAAAGCAGAGAAGAGAGCCGCTAAGAAGAGCTACGAGGACGAGAAGCGTGCCTCCGTGCCCTACTCTCGCCCCTCCTACGCCCACTACTACCCAACCAGTGACCAGACCCTCATCAACATCCCAGCCTTTAACCAGCGCAACTGGTGAGTGACAATCTCTCTCCATTCTCTTACCTGCGCTATCACAGCACTAACAGACAGGTAACTGCCAAAATAAAGGAAACACCAGCATTGTATCTTAGTAGGGCATTGGGCCACCACGAGCCAGAACAGCTTCATTGCTCCTTATACACATGGAATTATAGATATACCTCTCCTTAATGCAACTGCTGTGTCAGATTTTGAAAAAACGTTACGGAAAAAACAAAAACCATGCAATAATCTGAGACGGCGCTCAGAACAATAGCCAAATTAGCCGCCATGTTGGAGTCAACAGAAATACGAAATTACATCATAAATATTCCCTTACCTTTGATTATCTTCATCAGAATGCAGTGCCAGGAATCCTAGTTCCACAATAAATTGTTGTTTTGTTCGATAATGTCCATTACT
>NW_019942836.1:0-32445 GCF_002910315.2 Salvelinus sp. IW2-2015
ATTTAAATGCGTGTGGCGGTGTTTATTACCTGCAACAGACATGCAATCTATGGGCGCTGTGGCTTAGTTGGTTAAAGCGCCTGTCTAGGAAACAGGAGATCCTGAGTTCGAATCTCAGCAGAGCCTTTTCAAACAATTCAATGAAAACATTGGTAGAAAAGTTCTTAGTGGAGGAACTCTACTTTTCTCAAACGATGGGATTAGAGAATTAGGAGTGTCGAGAGGAGAGAAGACGTGAGGAGGATGCAATTGAGATATTCCAATTTCACGGAAAAAGGGAACTTTTTGAATGAATTAAAATGTACCAACTGTCTAAAGTTCAACTGCTTCTTCAGTATACTCATTTCGAGGCGCTAAATGAAAAGAGTTCAGCCAGCTTGTACACGTCTCTGTCAGAGCATGAGTAGGCTCTACAATCAATCTCTGGTAGCTTGCCATGATCGTATAGTGGTTAGTACTCTGCGTTGTGGCCCCAGCAACCCCGGTCCTCAATCCGGGTCATGGCACAGCACTATCATTTCAAAAGGGTTGTATTTTGAATGAGTTGAAACTTACTTTGTGAGCTAAGAAACTCAGCAACTCTTCCATTTGACAAAGTCCCCCATCTCATGGTAGGTTAATTACTTACATTAACTGATTCATCTGCTGTTTCTTAGGTATTTACCATTTTGAAGCTCGAGACCCAAATGAGAAAGTAGTTTCCCCGAAACGACCAAAATTATGAATAAATAGTGTATGATTCTGAATGTTTACTCATATCTCGCGATCCACCTATCACATGTTAATAACCCTTTGGGTCCAAACCATAGTTTAAGAATCCATGTCAGAGGTTCTTGAGTTTATTCATGTCGAGACCCAAATGAAAAATGTACTGTCCTCGAATGACCGAAGTTAAAAGAAAAAATAGTATGTGACTACAAATGTTTACTGATATCTCGCTGGCCACCTCACACATACTCAGGCCGACTTTGGGTCCCAAAACATAGCTTAAGAAACCCTGTTGCTAGACAATTGAATCATATCGATTCCAATATTATTAAATTACATCTGTTTTGTGACGTGATTTTGCAAGACAGTGATATGGGTTAAATGAATTATTCTGGCTTGATTTAAATACGTGTGTCGGTGTTCTTACCTAAAACAGATGTGACGTCTATAGGCGCTGTGGCTAGTTGGTTAAAGCGCCTGTCTTGTAAACAGGAGATCCTGATTTCAAATCACAGCAGGGCCTTTTCAAAGCAATTCATTGACAACATTGAGGAAAAGGTCACAAAACATAACTAAGAAACACTGTTGCTAGACAATTGAAGGTTTCCATATCGATTCCAATTATACTAAAAAACATATTTTTTGTGACGTGATTTTTGCAAAACAGAGATATGGGTTAAATGAATGATACTAGTTTGATTTAAATGCGTGTGGCGGTGTTATTACCTGCAACAGACATGCAATCTATTGCGCTGTGGTTAGTTGGTTAAAGCGCCTGTCTAGTAAACAGGAGATCCTGAGTTCGAATCTCAGCAGAGCCTTTTCAAACAATTCAATGAACACATTGGTAGAAATGTCTTAGTGGAGGGAACTCTACTTTTCTCAAACGATGGGTTTAGAGAATTAGGAGTGTCGAGAGGAGAGAAGACGTGAGGAGGATGCAATTGAGATATTCAATTTCACGGAAAAAGGGAACTTTTTGAATGAATTAAAATGTACCAACTGTCTAAAGTTCAACTGCTTCTTCAGTTTACTCATTTCGAGCGCTAAATGAAAAGAGTTCAGCCAGCTTGTACACGTCTCTGTCAGAGCATGAGTAGGCTCGACAATCAATCTCTGGTAGCTTGCCATGATCGTATAGTGGTTAGTACTCTGCGTTGTGGCCCCAGCAACCCCGGTCCTCAATCCGGGTCATGGCACAGCACTATCATTTCAAAAGGGTTGTATTTGAATGAGTTAAACTTACTTTGTGAGCTAAGAAAACTCAGCAACTCTTCCATTTGACAAAGTCCCCATCTCATGGTAGGTTAATTACTTACATTAACTGATTCATCTGCTGTTTCTTAGGTTTTTACCATTTTTAAGCTCGACAGCCAAATGAGAAAATGTAGTGTCCCGAACAACCAAAATTATGAAGAAATAGTGTATGATTCTGAATGTTTACTCATATCTCGCGATCCACCTATCACATGTTAATAACCGCTTTGGGTCCCAAACCATAGTTTAAGAATCCATGTCAGAGGTTCTTGAGTTTATTCATGTCGAGACCCAAATGAAAAATGTACTGTCCTCGAATGACCGAAGTTAAAAGAAAAAATAGTATGTGACTACAAATGTTTACTGATATCTCGCTGCCCACCTCACACATACTCAGGCCGACTTGGGTCCCAAAACATAGCTAAGAAACCCTGTTGCTAGACAATTGAAGGTGTTCATATCGATTCCAATATTATTAAATTACATCTGTTTTGTGACGTGATTTTGCAAGACAGTGATATGGGTTAAATGAATTATTCTGGTTTGATTAAATACGTGTGTCGGTGTTCTTACCTAAAACAGATGTGACTTCTATAGGCGCTGTGGCTTAGTTGGTTAAAGTGCCTGTCTTGTAAACAGGAGATCCTGAGTTCAAATCTCAGCAGAGCCTTTTCAAGCAATTCATTGAACACATTGGAGGAAAAGGTCACAAAACATAGTTTAAGAAACCCTGTTGCTAGACAATTGAAGTTGTCCATATCGTTCCAAGATACTAAATAACATATTTTTTGTGACGTGATTTTTGCAAGACAGAGAAATGGGTTAAATGAATGAGACTAGTTTGATTTAAATGCGTGTGGCGGTGTTATTACCTGCAACAGACATGCAATTATGGGCGCTGTGGCTTAGTTGGTTAAAGCGCCTGTCTAGAACAGGAGATCCTGAGTTCAATCTCAGCAGAGCCTTTTCAAACAATTCAATGACACATTGGTAGAAAAGGTCTTAGTGGAGGGAACTCTACTTTTCTCTCTGCAAACATGGGTTTAGAGAATTAGGAGTGTCGGAAAGATGTGAGGAAATTAACGTTCACCGCCCGTGCTTTCGAGCCACGAGAGAGAAAAGACCAGATGAGGTGATGGATGTTGCACATTTTGGAGATAATATCTCACAATGTTACACGAGAAGAAAATAAAGGGAACTTAAAATTTGATAAATGTGAATAATATAAGTTAGGTACCTTAATAGAATGATCTTATACATCTTCATATTAAGACACATGCCCTAGGTTCCTGCCAATACTTCACGAGGTATGTATTAATCAACATCATTTTCTAGCTTATAAATCTTAGAAAAATTATGTCTTTAAGCATGAACGTCGGCGAGGCTAAGAGTTTGATAGAAGGAACCTGGATCGGTTTCATGCGCCCGAGCGTGTGTACCCACTGCGCTCTCTTTTTCATGTACAGCAGCATGTGAGTAAGCGCGTCTGATCAATTCGATTTCAAAATCTTGTTATGTCGCTTGCCATGATCGCTATAGTTTGTTAGTTACTCTTCGCTCATTGTTTTGTTGGCCCCAGCATCCCCAGAGTCCTCAATTCCTGTCATGCTTATTCCAGCCAATCATTTGCAAAATATAGAGGTGATTAAATTTTGATAGGTTGATTTGCAAATCTATGACTTTTTGTAGACTAAGAAACACTCAGGCGAACTCTTCCATATTCTGTGACAATAGTCCCCCATCTCAGTGGGAGAGATAGGCTTAATTCCTGTAACAATATAAACAAATGATGTCCCACCTTCTGGCGTGAATTATACTTATCGGCTTCTTAACCATGTGAAAGCTCGTATGACCTCCCAAATCCCGTATGCCATACCGGACACGTTTCCCCGAAATATCCGTACCTCACAAAAAACTTACTGTATATAATATATAGTGTAATAGATTGCGTGTATGTTACTAGTATCTCTCCGTGCCACGCGGGTGAGTCGCGGATGTTATAACCGGCATCTCTCTCTCCATAAACCCATAGTAAGCCAACTAACCATGCGGGATATCTTGTAGTTCAATATCATGCTCGAAGAATCCCCAAATAATATAAAAGCGTGCTGTCCCTAGAATTACCGCAAGTATTAAAAGAACTGGTCTAGATATTGGAGAGACTTATCTATATAATACATATACATACACCAGCGGTAGTACTCTGCCTGCCCACTCTCACGGCTTTTACTCAGCCCCAGAGCATATCCGAGAGGTCGCCGACATTTAACATAGAACTTCAAGAAACCCTGTGCTCATAGACACTATCGAGACAGGTGGCCTTCATATATCAGAGTATCCCTATATATTAGATACACTATAACTGTATGTTTTACATCTGTGTTTTAGTAGACGTTAACACTTTTTTCGTGACAAGACGTTTCGAGTATATGCGGCTAATAATATCATAATATATTCTTAGGCCTCTATGAGTTTAGATACGTGATAGACTCGGATGTAACATTACTCTCTAAATAAACAAGCACACATATCCATGTTTCACTACTCCTTTAGTCAACCGCTGTGGACTTAGATCATCTGTTCATCAAAAGACGCCAGACAGGTCTATAGATAATCAGTGAAGAAATCACTATATTTACGAATCTCACAGAGACCTTTCAATACAATCACTGAACACGATTGGTGGAAAAGGCATGAGCGAACCTCTACTTTTTCATCAACGGATGGGTTTAGAGAATAGGGAGTGTCGAGAGGACGAGAAATGTGAGGATTTTCCAGAAGCTCTTTTGCGGTCATAAGAGACAGTAGCAGCAGCAACATTGATGTACAAAAAAAAAAGTTAACAAAAAATGGAGAAAAAAAAAGAAACAAAATAACACGGTGATTAAGAACCCAGTGAAAACGACAGCCATCACCTCTCCGACGTCATCTTAAGAATATTTCTAAGATTATAACTTATATTAAATAGCATAACCTTGTGATATTGCAGCCTGTGTGCCTAAAGAATATTGTTCTATATTAACTCAATTATATTTTTATTCTTTCAGATTTTTAAAAGCAGCAACTTTGTTTGGAGAGGTGAGTTTCAGCACCATAAACACCTCATATTCTGATGAGAATCTATTACATTCATARTCATCATTGCAGGGCAGGATATTATATTCTGATGAGCATCTATTACATTAATACTCATCATTACAGGGCAGGATYTTATATTCTGATGTAGAATCTATTACATTCATACTCATCACAGGGCAGGATATTATATTCTGATGTAGAATCTATTACATTCATACTCATCATTATAGGGCAGGTTATTATATTCTGATGTAGAATCTATTACATTKATACTCATCATTATAGGGCAGGTTATCATATTCTGATGTAGAATCTATAACATTCATACTCATCATTATAGGGCAGGTTATCATATTCTGATGTAGCATCTATTACATTCATACTCATCATTACAGGTCAGGTTATCATATTCTGATGTAGKATCTATAACATTAATACTCATCATTTTAGGGCAGGTTATTGTAGTATCTGTGATCTACATCTGTTTATATTAGTTACTATGCTGTTACTAAGCAGTAATGTATTACGGCAGTGTTACGTTACTACACCTAATGGGAAATGCAGTAATGTGCCGGGGGCTGTAGAGCACGAGAGGTTTTGACTAAACGAGACTAACTGTGCTCCCGTCTTCTGCCTGGTCATTTCTCCACAACACAAATATTACAGTGGGGACGAGGTGATTAAGCTTCTTAAACAGACATTGCTTGAAGGGAAGAATGTTGCGTGAGTAATGAAACTCAAAATAATTATGTAAATCGTCAGTTATCTTTTATTTATTTTTTCCCAATAGAAAAGGTTAAGCACTTCTAGCAGGTACAGTGTTCAGGAGCTGCCAAGTAGCAAGCCTATTGGAGTCCAGAATAGCGACACTGCRCTCTGGTGGTTAAATAAAAAKACTGTCATTGAACCCATTGAAATTAGGRGATCTCAGTGGAGAAAGATTGTAAAAAAAAAWATATATATATTTAAAAAAGGAAGAAGAAACGTAACATTAGTACAAAAGAGTGCAGTGAATTAAGGAATTTCAGAAACTTCTGAAATGAAGAAAGTGAAGAATTAGATAAAAATTCAGAAAGTTAAGGAATAAGGAAACTGAACAATTAACTGTGAAAATGGCAAACATTGGTCGAGTACCAGTTTGAGGCTACAAAAGAGGATTTTGATTCATATTTAGAGCGTTTTGAGCGTTGGCTGACTGCAAATGAAATCAAAGATGAAAAGAAAGCAGTCGTATTTCTCAGTGTTTTGGGTCCAACTGAGTATGGATTGCTGAAAGGTCTCATTGAACCAATAAAAGCAGAGGAGTTGACCTATGCAGAACTGACTGAAACTCTTTCAAGGTATTTCAAGCCTAAGCCAATTCTCATTGCAGAACGTTTCAGATTTTACCAACGTCACCAGAGTCAAGGGGAAAACGTGGCTGACTAAATCCTTGCACGATTTACATTTAAGTCATTTAGCTGACGCTCTTATCCAGAGCAACTTACAAATTGGAAAGTTCATACATACATCATCCTGGTCCCCCCGTGGGGAATGAACCCACAACCCTGGCGTTGCAAGCGCCATGCTGTACCAACTGAGCCACACATTTCTTGATGATGCTCTTCAAGACAAGTTTGTATGTGGTCTCACAAGTGAAGCATATCACAGAAGGCTTCTGTCAGAGAAGGACCTTACCTTTAATTAATTCACTTCTTATGGCTGCAATCCCATTAACGGGATCGATATGACAACAGCCAGTGAAAGTGCAGGGCGCCAAATTCAAAACAACAGAAATCTCATAATTAAAATTCCTCAGACATTCATGTATCTTATACCATTTTAAAGGTAATCTTGTTGTTAATCCCACCAAAGTGTCCGATTTCAAATAGGCTTTTCAGCGAAAGCAACACAAACGATTATGTTAGGTCACCGCAAAATCATAGACAAACACAGTCATTTTTCCAGCCAAAGACAGGAGTCACAAAAAGCAGAAATAGAGATAAAATMWATCACTAACCTTTGATGATCTTCATCAGARMACACTCATAGGACTTCATGTAACACAATACATATATGTTTTGTTCGATAAAGTTAATATTTATATCCAAAAACCTCAGTTTACATTGGCGCCATGTTCAGAAATGCCTCCAAAATATCCGGAGAAATTGCAGAGCCACGTCAAATAACATAAATACTCATCATAAACTTTGATGAAAGATACATGTTTTACATAGAATTAAAGATACACTTGTTCTTAATGCAACCGCTGTGTCAGATTTCAAAAAGCTTTACGGCAAAACACAATATTCAATCATCTGAAAACAGCGTATAGCCACAAAAGCAAGCCATACAGTTACCCGCCAAATTGTGCAGTCAACAAAACTCTTAAAAAGGATTATAAATCTTCACTTACCTTTGCTGATATTCCTCGGAATGCACTCCCAGGACTCCCACTTCCACAAGAAATGTTTGTTTTGATCGGTAATGTCCATCATTTATGTCCAAATAGCTATTTTTGTTAGCGTGTTTGGTAAACAAATCCAACGTCAGGAAGCGCGTTCACTAAAAGTTGACGAAATGTCCAAAAGTTCCYTAACAGTCAGTAGAAACATGCCAAACGATGTATTGAATCAATCTTTAGAATGTTATTAACATAAATCTTGAATAACGTTCCAACCGGAGAATGACATTGACTTCAGATGAGCGATGGAACAGAGCTCCCTCTCATGTGAACGTGCATGGTCAGAGCATGGTCAGGTCATGGCAGACCTGACTAATTCCCCTCTCATTCGTCCCCCCCTTCACAGTAGAGGCATCAGACAAGATTKTACAGACTGTTGACATCTAGTGGAAGCTGTAGGAAGTGCAAACTCATCCATATCTCGCTGTGAATTCAATAGGATCTTGGTTGAAAATCGACCAGCCTCAGAATTCRCACTTCCTGTTTGGATTTTTTCTCAGGTTTTTGCCTGCCATATGAGTTCTGTTATACTCACATACATCATTAAAACAGTTTTAGAAACTTCAGAGTGTTTTCTATCCAATATGAATAATAATATGCATATATTAGCAACTGGGACTGAGGAGCAGGCAGTTTACTATGGGCACCTCTGTGCACCTTTCATCCAYGCTACTCAATACTGCCCCTGCAGCCCTAAGAAGTTTAAGAAAGCCTGTGATATCGTACTTGGACTCGAGCTTGCCTATAGGGATACTATTGAGCTATCAGGACATGCAGAACGTCAGAAAGGTGTTCACAAGGTCAGTGATGCACGTGGTGAAAAAGGCTCACAAAAGTCACACTTTTCTCAGTCCCGTCCTCAAGGTCACACAAGAACAAAGCAGCCCACATCACAAAGGTCTAAGCCAAGTTGCTACAGATGTGGGGGAGATAATCATCAGTACAGTGAATGTCGATTCCAAAATGAAAAGTGACACAATTGTGGAAAGGTTGGACATATACAGAGAGTGTGTAAAGCTCCAAAACGCACGGAAAGAGCGCACAAAGTGTCAGACGCAGCACAAGAAGAGGAAGGTACAACTGAAACAGTATTGGAACTCTTCACAGTGAAACACTTCGATAGAAAGGGATTTTCGTAGTATATTAGGATTGCATTTTCATTAACCCTAACCTTTTTCCCAACCTTAACCAGTCTCCTAACCATGGTTTAGCTGTGTTTTGAATAGATTACACAATCTGGATTTGAGCTAACGCTCGATCGTCTCGTTCTCGACAGCGTGCACCCGTGCTGAAATCTACACCCACCATGACGTATAGAAATTTATTGAAGTGTCCCAAAACTACACAACCCTGCGGAAAACCACAGTCAACTGGCTGCCACAGGGGTCGCTAGTGCTCTGCCATGCCTTATTCACCTGGCGGTGCTCAGCCAATGAATGCCCCTCCCACAGGAAACTCCCAGCCATGGCAAGGAGTTGATTCAAACCCAGTCCAAAGGGCTCCCCCTGCACTTCAGGAAACCGCCTTAGCTGGATGCGCCACCCGAGAACCCCTGCTTTTAACTTTTAATTGTATGTTGTATTGTCCCTGCCTGCAAAAAAAGTTTCACCTTGGGATAGTAAAGATGGGCTTGAACTTGATTCTAGGCTATGAAACATACCGTATATTTGAAATATATATTTTGAAAAAAGACTGAAATCCTTAATTCTTTGTGTGTTTTATTATTTTGTATTAGTGCGTGTGAATGACCTGTAATTTTAGGTCATGGCATTATAAAGCAGATTACCTGAGTAAAAAAACAAAGAAAAATGTAACGTTGAAATAAGTGCCTATCATAGCGCACATAGTGGAACAAAAGTAGAAATGATCAATACGACAGCAACAGATATAACTCCCTGTCTGTTTGACAGGAGAAAAGACAGAACACGAGAACTTTGGATTGGAGGCAACTCTAAACACTAATTACACAAGTAAACACTCCCATGTGCTCTCTCTGTCATCCACAGGCTTTCATCCCTCTCTTCACACATAAAGAACAAGCGCACCATCCCTTGTTGCCAAACAAGTCGGGGCTGTCGGAGATGCTGAAGAAAAGGCAGAGAGTGTTACGTTGAGTTAATGAGGCTTGAGTAGGAAAACACCGGCGTGTTTTCAAGTCGAACGAAGATGATTCGGTGGTGACAGTCTATGCGTGCAGAAAAAGCTTCCTAGCTGTTTCTGTCTGGTTGAATATCCACCACACAGAGACACATTARGGAAAGAGAAGAATAGAGAAGAATAGAGAAACACATAACATAGGCTACAGCATAATAAATGTTTCCTCATTGCACACATGTACGACGTATACACAACAGATTTCCATAAAAAGTAAAAGAGTAGGCATCTTCATTTAAAATCTTAGTGCAAGTAACAGTAGCTAAAAGTATGAATAATAATAATACACATCACAATAACATCTCCTCTTTCAACATTCTCACAACCATCTCTACCACAAAACAGAGCAGAAATATAAATGTCCATTATTTTCTTCCATACCAACATATTCTTCCCTTTTCTCGAAATCTGATACTTTATCCTTGAACAAACCTAAAGGCAAAATACTGTACACACCAAAACTCCCACAATGCATCTACATTTCACCACAGTCACAGAACACATTCAGTACTAACATCCTTCATTTTGGTCTTCATGGTTTCCATCTTTCTTCACATGTTCCCATTGTTCTAGACAGATGTTCAATCTTTCTATGGGTAGATACTGTAACCTAGGTGACCCAGGTGTAGGATTCAGTCCTGTGCAGTAGGAGTTATGGGTGAGGGGTCAGTTGACCCAGGCYTAGGGGTAGAAGCCGTTCTTCTCCCACAGTTGGCAGCGCTCAGCAGAGTAATCATGGACCACAGAGAGGGTATGGTTCAGGAGAGCAGTGGCTGCTGGGTACTCTGGCCACTGCTTCGGCATCTTACCTGCAATAGAGGAGGAGACAGGGATGGAAAGAACAGAAGAAGAGATGAGGGATGGAGAGAACAGAAAGAGAGATGAGGGATAGAGAGAACAGAAGAGAGGAGAGGGATAGAGAGATGAGGAAAGTTATGTGGTAAATGTCTAATTCCAATGGTCTGAGCTGAATGAACACTGAGTTCAACCAATCTAGGAGAGGTGTTTGTGTTCCAGCCCCTGCCCCTCTCTCACCCTCCTTAGCGAAGTGGACGAGGTGCTCTGTGAGGAGCTTCTGGAAGGCAGTGTCCTGGGCGGAGAGCGTTCCCCCCAACAGCTTCTCTAGACCCCCGAAGAAGGCGAAAGAGTCCAGGCCGTGGAAAGAGAACCGGCTGGGGAACGACCACAGACCCTCCGAGGAGATGACGGCACGAGATGGAGTGTGTGTCACCACGTACCGATACACAGGACTGTGGAGGGCCGCTGGGAACACACACACACACACACACAAAACAAACACACAAAACAAACACACGCACACACACAAGCAGTTCAAAACTCACTACTGTTCACTAACAGATGAGTGATTACATCAGTGAAGGGTGGACAGGAGGCATTTCCAAAGCATTCTAATAGGTGCCTTCTCTGAACTACTACCTCTCTATAGAGACCATTCTAATTGGTGTCTTCTCTGAACAACTACCTGTCTCTCTTTAATGCCCATTCTAATCGCTGTCTTCTCTGAACAACTACCTGTCTCTCTAAAGAGACCATTCAACAACAAAAAATGCTGTCCATTATCATAGAGTGAATGCTAACCCATTGGCTCACGTGAATCTCCTGGCTGTCAGCGTAGCCTACCTGCAGCCCTCTTGGCCAGGTCGTTGTTTGGGCAGGTGACCCTCATGTCCGACACCATCGTGGTGTAGGCCCTCTCTGGGCAGCGGTCAGGAGTGGGGCACAGGMCCGAGCTTGGGTACAGATCCAACGCCTCCTTAGGAAGACCCTCGCTGAAGGGGCTCAGTTTATCTGTGTGGGACACAGGCGAGAGGCTTTGGGAAAAGGGCAATATGGGTAGCAGGAATAGACTGTAAAAGGCGGCAGGGTTGAAAATATGAGAGACGGGTTTTGGAGAAAAGAGTTGATGCTGGATTTCGTGGGTTTCAGTGGCCACAAGTGATGAGAGAGAAAAGGCCCAGTTTAGCAGGAGCTACTTTCCCACAGCCATAAACTTCCTCAACAGCTCAATGGACTATGATGTAATCACTGTTTTATGTTCGGTCTTAATTTTCTGTCTGTCTATCTGTTAATGTCAGGGTTTAATTTTTTTGGGATCTCTTACAGGTCTGTGATGTTTGATAATGTGGAGATGAATTTCCTCCTTGGAGAACAATACAATAGAATCTAAATAAGGCATTTTACAGATTGATCGATATTGACCCCGAGGTTACCGTATTCTTATTCTCACCTGTCACAAACCACCCGTAGTCTCCCCATGTCCACATGGAGATATTCTCATACGGTGGGCTAAAGTGCACACACACAAACGCGCACACACACGCGCACACACGTTTACAAAATTAATTGTGTATTTCTAGGACAGCTTCTGTAGCTAATAATGTTTTGCAGACCACGCATAATACTTACAAAAAGTCAGTCTCCTGCTCAGTGGTCCCTATGAGGAATGGAACATCGTTGAAGACTCCTCCTTTCTCCCACATCTCAAAGGGAGGGGCTGGGAGGACATGCCCGTCCACCACTGCTACGGGACCCACGAAGCTGTCCTTAGTGGGCAGGTCCATCAGATCATCTGCCCCCCACGACGGGTACTCCTTCCATGGGATGGCCTAGAGCGGAGTGGAGAGAGACAAAGAGAGAGAGACCCACATGAAGCCCATTTCTCCCTTAAGGCAGATTTTACAGTTTACGTTGTCGTACTGTCTGTACCCGTAGTATCAGTGTGGTGGAGAGCTTCCGGAGGCAGGCCAGGTCATTGCAGCCAGTCTTGTTCAGGAATAGCAGGTTGTCTGCCTCTGCCTTCTCCAGTGATGCGTTATACTTATAGGAGCCGCTCATATCCACCGCCGCATGAAACAGACCCTTTGCCAGCGGAGACATCATCAGAGTCCACACCGACGTCCCACCTGTGTGTGTGTGTGTGTGTGTGTGTGTGTGTGTGTGGAATGGTGATGGGAAGAGAGTAGACAATGAGGGGAAATTCTAAAGCAGTTAAGGAAGCTGTGTTAATTCCTTCAGCCAACTATACTGCTACAAGCACATGCTAACATAAAGTAGCATATTTTGTTTTCATCCTTTTAAATGTTCGGTAAAAATTGTTGTATTATAACAAAAAGAAAAAGGTGCACACTAATTAAATGTTCAATCATACTTCACTGACAGTACACTCATGTAGCCCATAGAGGCTTATAATAGCTGGTATTTATTACCTGAGCTTTGACCAAATATGGTGACTTTACTGGGGTCTCCTCCAAACACCTTGATGTTCCTCTGGACCCACTGCAGAGCAGCTATCTGGTCCATGAAGCCATAGTTTCCTGGGTGGGGGGGAAACCAATTAGAGATTAAAATCACGTCGAAATACCGCTTTGATGTGGCCTCGTTTTCCTATGTCCTAGTTCCTATTTTCAGAAGCTCCATCTAGCCTAGTGTACCTAAAGGTTCCTGGTGTCAATACCCTGAACCCTTTCAGATCAGAAGGGAAATAGGAGGTATTCAGATAGAGAACCTTTCTGTTCTCGCCGATGACTGTGCGTGAATGTGAGTGTTGAAAACAATGGCTTTATGCGATTTTATGGGTCGTTCAATATCAAGCTGTATGTGTGTGTGTGTGTCTATGTGTGTGTGTGTGTCTATGTGTGTATGTGTGTGTGTGTGTGTGTCTATGTGTGTGTGTGTAAAGTATAAATGGTGTAGTGACCATGAGAAAGAAAAATATTAACTTTTTATCAAGCAGCGGAGATAAGACAAATACAGTGCAATGGGAAAGTATTCAGACGCCTTCACTTTTTCCCCATTTAATTATGTTATAGCCTTATTCTAAAATGGATTAAATCCATTTTCCCCCTCTTCAATCTACAGACAATACCCCATAATGACAAAGCGAAAACAGGTTTTTAGAAATTGTTGCACATTTATTATAAATAAAAACAGAAATACCATATTTTCATAAGTATTCAGACCTTTAGCTATGAGAGTCGAAATMTAGCTCAGGTGCATCCTGTTTCCATTAATCATCCCTGAGATGTTTCTACAACTTGATTGGAGTCCACCTGTGGTAAATTCAATTGATTGGACATGATTTGGAAAGGCACACAACTGTCTATATAAGGTCCCACAGTTGACAGTGCATGTCAGAGCGAAAAACAAGCCATGAGGTCGAAGGAATTGTCCGTAGAGCTCCGAGACAGGATAGTGTCGAGGCACAGATATGGGGAAGGGTACAAAAAAATGTCTGCAGCATTGAAGGTCCCCAAGAACACAGCGGCCTTCATTATTCTTAAATGGAAGAAGTTTGGAACCATCAAGGCTCTTCCTAGCGCTGGCCGTCGGCCAAACTGAGCAATCGGGGGAGAAGGGCCTTGGTCAGGGAGGTAACCAAGAACCCAATGGTCACTCTAACAGAGCTTCTCTGTGGAGATGAGATGGGAGAACCATCCAGAAAGGCATCCATCTCTGCAGCACCAATCAGGCCGTTATGGTAGAGTGGCCAGACAGAAGCCACTCCTCAGTAAAAGGCACATGACAGCTCATTTGGAGTTTGCCAAAAAMGACTCTCACACCATAAGAAACAAGATTCTCTGGTCTGATGAAACCAAGATTGAACTCTTTGGCCTGAATGCCAAGCGTCATGTCTGGAGGAAACCAGACACCGTTCATCACCTGGTCAATATCATCCCTACAGTGAAGCATTGTGGTGGCAGCATCATGCTGTGTGGATGTTTTTCAACGTCAGGATCGAGGAAAAGATGAACGGAGAAAAGTACAGAGAGATCCTCGATGAAAACCTGCTCCAGAGCGCTAAGGACCTCAGACTGGGGTGAAGGTTCACCTTCCAACATGACAACGACCCTAAGCACACAGCCAAGACAATGCAGGAGTGGCTTTGGATCTGAATGTCTCTGAATGTCCTTGAGTGGCCCAGCCAGAGTCCGATTGAACATCTCTGGAGAGACCTGAAAATAGCTGTGCAGCGACGCTCCCCATCCAACCTGACAGAGCTTGAGAGGATCTGCAGAGAAGAATGGGAGGAACTTCCCAAATACAGGTGTGCCAAGCTTGTAACGTCATACCCAAGAAGACTCGAGTCTGTAATCGCTTCAAAAAAGTACTGAGTAAAGGGTCTGAATCCTTATGTAAATGTGATATTTCACAGAAATGTAAAAAATGTTTTTTTCCCTTTGTCATTATGGGGTATTGTGTGTAGARTGATGGAAAATAAAACTATTTAATCCATTTTAGAAGGCCYTAACGTAACAAAATGTAGAAAAAGTCCAGGGGTCTGAATACTTAAAACTCATTAAATAGATATACACAATTATAAACAACGTCACTGAGAGAACAAACATAAACATCATGAATATTTCATCACTCTGTTGGTGTTAGAAATAGCTTGTTTAAAAAGATTAAAACCTTCCTATTATCATATCTTAAATACAACATGATCTATGTTGTGTGAAACGGCTTGAGACATCAAGACCTCGTTTGGCAAAACTGTAAAAACGTCGATGTGCCAACTGCTAGAGACTGACCAGAGGTATTGGTAGGGGAGCCCTCCCTCAGTAGCTCCAGGGCCAGGAACCCAAATGCGTTGAGCCTGTAGTTAAAGCTGACATAGACCATCCCTGTCTGGGCTGCTAGCTCCTCTGTGGGCGAGTAGCCCTCCTCTCCTCCACTAAGCATGTGAAGGTAGCCCCCATGGATCCAGACCATGACGGGTAGGGCAGCGTCGGGGCTCAGGGTGGGGGTCCACACGTTCAGGAAGAGGCAGCTCTCCTGGCCAATCACCTTCCCCGTGTCTGAGAGCGGCTGCACCTGGAGACACTTGCTGCGGAAGCGGGTGGCATCCCCCACCCCGTTTCCACACCGGGGTTTGGCTGGCGGGGCCCAGCGACGTTCCCCAATGGGGGGAGCAGCGTAGGGGAGGCCCTTGAACGAGTAGGCCCCATTCCTCTGCAATGATAAAGACGACCAATAGTATTTCATTAACTATGAGTGTTCACATGGAGGTAATTCCGTATAAGCCCACATGGTCAAGGCACATGTCACTGAAACATTCCACTCCTCAATCCTTTACCATCTTCTATTACAGGGTTCCTCAACTGAAGGGGATCTCGTTTATTCTCATTTTATTATTAGACATAAAAGAATGTAAAAAAAATACAAGCAAATCAGCTCCAATTGATTTTAATTTTGGAAATCTGTTTCAAAGTATTCCCATGRATAATATAGATATACACTCAGTGGACAGTTTATTAGGTACACCCATCTCGGGTCAGACGCCCCTTTTCATCCAGAACATACTGAATTATTCGGGGCATGGGTTATACAAGGTGTCGGAAATGTTCGTTGGTCAATTGGTATCAAGGGACCTAACATGTGCCAGAAAAACATTCCCCACATCAGTACACCACCACCACCAGCCTGTACCGTTGACACCAGGCAGGATGGAGCCATGGACTCATGCTGCTTACACCAAATCCTGACTCTGCCATCATTATGACGCAACAGGAATCCGGGATTCGTTGGACCAGGCGATGTTTTTCCATTCCTRAATTGTCCAGTGTCTCCCCACTGGAGACGCTTCTTCTTGTTTTTAGCTGGTAGGAGTGGAACACAGTGTGGCTGTCTTCTACAATAGCCCAACCGTGACAGGACCTGACGAGTTGTGCGTTCCGAGATGCCGTTCTGCTKCGTTATTTGCCTGTTTGTGGCCCGCTTGTTATCTTGCATGATCTTGCCATTCTCCTRTGACCTCTCATCAACGTGCTGTTTTCGCCCACAGGACTGCCGCTGAATGTTTTTGTGTTTGTCGCACTATTCTCGGTAAAGCCTAGACACTCTCGTGGGTGAAAAGCCCGGGAGAGCGGCCGTTTCTGAAATACTGGAACCGGCGCGCCTGGCACCGACGATCATATCACGCTCAAAGTTGCTTAAYTCACTCGTTTTGCCCATTCTAACGGTCAATCGGACCACTGAGTGTACTGTATATGTTGCATAGGATTGAAGCTAAACATCTGTGGCCTTGCTTGCTGCAGCTGGATCAGATGACCCTGTGCGTTCTGAGTTGCTGTTCTGCACACTATTTTTGTATGGCGCCGTTATTTGCCTGTTTGTGGCCCGCCTCGACTTCTCTCATCAACAAGATGTTTTCGCACACAGGACTGCCGCTGACTAGATGATTTTTTGTTTGTCGCGCCATTCTCTGCGTTACCCTAGACACTGTGGTGCGTGACAAGCCCAGGAGGCCGGGCCATTTCTGAYATATTGMAKCCGGTGCACCTGGRATCCTTCACTCGTTTGACCCATTCTAACGCTCAACCGAACAGTAACTGAATGCCTCGATGCCTGTCTGCCTGCTTCATATAGTAAGCCACGGCCACGAGACTCACTGTCTGTAGGAGCTAACCATTTCCGTGAACGGGGGTGGTGTAACTAATAAACTGGCCACTGAGTGTATGTGATCGTATACAAATGTAAGCAAGGTTTGAAATAATCATGTTTTAGTCAAATATGATATCCGTTTGGGCTTCTTGTAGTCAATTTGCAGTTTACAAATGATTTGTAATTATGTTCCAGCCCCGTGACCATCCACTGAATAAATAAAATAAACAGCCCGTGACTGAATCTAATTGATGATCTACTGTTCTATTAGGTCTCGATGCACTTTACATTGTAGGCATATGGGGGAGAAACCATACAGTACAATTGGTTAAAAATGTTCAATATGGCTGAACATATATATATTTTTTTTTTTTTGTAAAGCTGAACATTGTTGTTTTTATAAATAAAGTTTGATTTGATCGTTGTCTATTTCTACTCTTTCCACCAACAATGTGRAAACATCAACCCACCTGTCTACCCTGGAACTCTCCACAGTCAGTAGTGACCTGGGCTGAGCCAGGGGGCAGAGTCTGGGCCACGTAGGCCAGGTACCCAGCCAAGGTGAGCAGGGATAGCACCCCCATGCAGACGAGGAAGATGCAGCGTCTGGACAGGACCAGGAATGGGCTGACGTAGTGTCTGCGGCGCACATACTGCACTTCCTCCTCTCCTTCCTCTTGTACCAGATAACGGTACTCTGTTCCTTCAGGGACCTCAAACACGTCCTCATTCATCTTGGCTCTATGCGGGAAGCACACAGGGGAGATCAGTGCAGAGCAGGGACTTGCACAGTAGATTAGGCCAATAAGGCAGTTTTAGGACAACATGCAGGATTAGGGTCAATTCCAATTCAGTTTTATTTAACGTTTATCCAGGTTAGTCTCATTGAGATACAATCTATTTTTCAAGAAAGACCTCTCTTCATGGCACAAATAATGGAGTAACAAATAAAGTGGCGAATTTGCCGTTCATTTGAATTACACACCATCCCAAACGAACCCCTAGCCCCCATAAACTAATATGGCTAGCCCCCTACCAAAACACTCTTGTTCATGACCTCTTGTCATCTGAGAGTATCCAAGTTACACAATAATAACGCTATCACTAGTGTACTTGAAAAGTAGCAGACGGTTTATAATGTGTTTGTAACGGGTTAATAGGTAGCAGAGTAAATTGATGATAAATAATCTATAACTGTATGGCTAATTGATATGTCAAAGCCAATGTAAATTAGATGAAGAATAGTATTTAGAAAAATCAAGTGTAAGGCTCATCCACAATAGTTAAGACTTCTGGTGACGCATATGAGAGCGAATTTCCTTATTGCATTGTTAGAGGATCGAGCGCGCAGTTAATAGCAGAAATGCTGGTTTCCCACGTCCTGTGAAACAATGTTGCAATCGTTCATGGGCGCACCATATTCTCAAAGAAGGAAAATCTAAAATCACCTCATTACAAAATTGCGTTATTTATTTAAAGATGATAGGAGTTTCATGCATGGCAATGATGATAAACAATATTATTACTCCCACTAAGGCAGGATATCGAACTGCTTTTAAAAGGCACATTTGACTTGTCTCAGGAATGCCTACCGTTAAACTCCATGAAACAATGTAAACAAACTTCATATACATTAATTTCCATTGTAGTCTACAAAAACACTACAAGTCTAAAATACCGTGTATAGAAATGTTGCCATAACCTATGCAATGATCACTTACAATATTCAATCCAGTTGTTAAAAAACAACTTTTGACGCAGCTACTGTGTGTGTGTGATCCCTCAAGTAAAAATGGCTGCTGGGTAACTTGTTTTTTTTCTGCATATTTAAAGGGGCAGCATACATTATAAGGGGACGTCTATAGCACATTTATGACTTCATAAATGGAACACATTCAGAGGTTAAAAAAAGTGCACAATTGTCAATTTTACTTGAGTAAAAGTAAAGATACCCTTAATAGAAAACGCCTAAAGTAAAGTACAAATAAAGTAAAGTACAGATACCCCCCCCAAATACTTAAATAGTACTTTTACTTTACCTTTATATAACTAAGTTAGTTAAGAAAAAATTCTTATTTACAATAACCGCCAAACCTGTGCCAATTGTGCACTGGCCTATGGGAGTCCCAATCATTGCTGGTTGTATTACAGCCTGGATTTGAACCAGAGCGTCTATAGTGACAACTCAAGCACTGAGATGCAGTGCCTTAGACCGCTGCGCCACTCAGGAACCCAAACTTACTACAGTACTTTACACCACTGAACACATTCCTTATCATTTCTCAATCTGTGTGAAAGGCGCGAAGAATCATCTTTAGACTAATGTTCTGATTTCCCCCAAAAAAATTACCAAATAGTTCGCCCCTCATTGAACTTGCTACTGTCTGTCTGCTATGAATTTCTGTCACTTATACTCCAAGTCTTAGTCACATATCAATCCATTTCAATCATTAATCAACACATTAATCAATATTCTCCCTAACATAGACACCTCCTACAGCAGGGCTCTCCAACCCTGTTCCTGGAACACTACCGTCCGGTAGGTCTTTTACTCCAAAACTAATCCGGCGCACCTGACTCTAATAATTAGCTGGTTGATGAGCTGAATCAGGTTAGTTACAACTGGGGTTGAAGTGAATACCTAAAGGAGGGTTGCTCTCCAGGAACAAGGTTGGAGAGCCTGTCCTACAGGGTCTCTACCACAGCCAGCTTTACAGGAAATATAGTGAGATCAATACAGATCAATAGCGTAGGCAGCCAACTTCTTGGTTTATTGATTTACAATCAGGGTCGGCTCCAAGCGGTCGCTGGAGGTGCCCAGTCGGGGTCTCAACTTACTACTGAGAGTTTGAATAGTAAAATACACAAGGTGCAATTTCGAAATGTGGTCGTGCATCAGTAGTTTCTCTCTTTTTATGTCAGTCACTCAATTAGCTGACAATTAGCCATGTACATTTTTTAATTCGTAGTTACTCTAGCCAGCTATCTAACCTTGTAGTAATCATGGTCCGAATACCAACAGGGCAGGCGGGGGCCCTGAACTCAAACTTCTCATTTAAATCTATATCAGCACCCAAGAGGCTTGCATTTTCAAGCTCTCCCCATAGATTTTGCGGTGATGTAGTGTGACAGAACACTGAGCCAATCACCGTGCAAAACTAGAGAACATTACTCCTTGCTGTCCCCAGTCCACCTGGCCGTGCTGCTGCTCCAGTTTCAACTGTRCTGCCTGCGGAACTATGGAACCCTGATCTGTTCACCTGACGTGCTACCTGTCCCAGACCTGCGGTTTTRAACTCTCTAGAGACAGCAGGAGCGGTAGAGATACTCTGAATGATCGGCTATAAAAAGCCAACTGACATTTACTCCTGAGGTGCTGACATGTTGCARCCTCGACAACCACTGTGATTATTATTATTTGACCCTGCTGGTGATCTATGATCATTTGAACATKTTGGCCATGTTCTGTTATAATCTCCACCCCTCCATAGCCTGGTTCCTCTCTAGGTTTCTTCCTAYGTTCTGGRCTTTCTAGGGAGTTTTTCCTAGCCACCGTGCTTCTACACCTGCATTGCTTGCTGTTTGGGGTTTTAGGCTGGGTTTCTGTAAAGCACTTTGTGACATCAGCTGATGTAAGAATGGCTTTATAAATACATTTCATTGATTGATTGATTACCACCCCCTATGCTCCATATTTTCCACTGGCTGCCCGACCACCACAGAAAGCACTGCGCTATGCTGAAACACCTGCATTTTGGAGCTGCCTTACTAAAGAAAGCAAAAAAGAGACCATATTTGTATGCAGCTTTATTAACGCAATGATTTATGATGTTTTTTTTTTAACATTGTTTGAAAACTGATATGTGACATGCAAAACAGGCAACAACAAAAAAGTGCACTGAATGAGGAGTCGCCACTGATCACAAGCAATTTCACCATTTATAAAATGGTCATATTTTTTTTATTTTAAAGAGACTAGCTAAAAAATATATATTTTGTTGGTAAAAAAAAGTGGACGTGAAAAACAAGTTTGCAAGCTTTATTTTAATTTGCTCCTTGGATCAGGCAGCCAAGTGTANTCCGATTGAACATCTCTGGAGAGACCTGAAAATAGCTGTGCAGCGACGCTCCCCATCCAACCTGACAGAGCTTGAGAGGATCTGCAGAGAAGAATGGGAGGAACTTCCCAAATACAGGTGTGCCAAGCTTGTAACGTCATACCCAAGAAGACTCGAGTCTGTAATCGCTTCAAAAAAGTACTGAGTAAAGGGTCTGAATCCTTATGTAAATGTGATATTTCACAGAAATGTAAAAAATGTTTTTTTCCCTTTGTCATTATGGGGTATTGTGTGTAGARTGATGGAAAATAAAACTATTTAATCCATTTTAGAAGGCCYTAACGTAACAAAATGTAGAAAAAGTCCAGGGGTCTGAATACTTAAAACTCATTAAATAGATATACACAATTATAAACAACGTCACTGAGAGAACAAACATAAACATCATGAATATTTCATCACTCTGTTGGTGTTAGAAATAGCTTGTTTAAAAAGATTAAAACCTTCCTATTATCATATCTTAAATACAACATGATCTATGTTGTGTGAAACGGCTTGAGACATCAAGACCTCGTTTGGCAAAACTGTAAAAACGTCGATGTGCCAACTGCTAGAGACTGACCAGAGGTATTGGTAGGGGAGCCCTCCCTCAGTAGCTCCAGGGCCAGGAACCCAAATGCGTTGAGCCTGTAGTTAAAGCTGACATAGACCATCCCTGTCTGGGCTGCTAGCTCCTCTGTGGGCGAGTAGCCCTCCTCTCCTCCACTAAGCATGTGAAGGTAGCCCCCATGGATCCAGACCATGACGGGTAGGGCAGCGTCGGGGCTCAGGGTGGGGGTCCACACGTTCAGGAAGAGGCAGCTCTCCTGGCCAATCACCTTCCCCGTGTCTGAGAGCGGCTGCACCTGGAGACACTTGCTGCGGAAGCGGGTGGCATCCCCCACCCCGTTTCCACACCGGGGTTTGGCTGGTGGGGCCCAGCGACGTTCCCCAATGGGGGGAGCAGCGTAGGGGAGGCCCTTGAACGAGTAGGCCCCATTCCTCTGCAATGATAAAGACGACCAATAGTATTTCATTAACTATGAGTGTTCACATGGAGGTAATTCCGTATAAGCCCACATGGTCAAGGCACATGTCACTGAAACATTCCACTCCTCAATCCTTTACCATCTTCTATTACAGGGTTCCTCAACTGAAGGGGATCTCGTTTATTCTCATTTTATTATTAGACATAAAAGAATGTAAAAAAAATACAAGCAAATCAGCTCCAATTGATTTTAATTTTGGAAATCTGTTTCAAAGTATTCCCATGCATAATATAGATATACACTCAGTGGACAGTTTATTAGGTACACCCATCTCGGGTCAGACGCCCCTTTTCATCCAGAACATACTGAATTATTCGGGGCATGGGTTATACAAGGTGTCGGAAATGTTCGTTGGTCAATTGGTATCAAGGGACCTAACATGTGCCAGAAAAACATTCCCCACATCAGTACACCACCACCACCAGCCTGTACCGTTGACACCAGGCAGGATGGAGCCATGGACTCATGCTGCTTACACCAAATCCTGACTCTGCCATCATTATGACGCAACAGGAATCCGGGATTCGTTGGACCAGGCGATGTTTTTCCATTCCTRAATTGTCCAGTGTCTCCCCACTGGAGACGCTTCTTCTTGTTTTTAGCTGGTAGGAGTGGAACACAGTGTGGCTGTCTTCTACAATAGCCCAACCGTGACAGGACCTGACGAGTTGTGCGTTCCGAGATGCCGTTCTGCTKCGTTATTTGCCTGTTTGTGGCCCGCTTGTTATCTTGCATGATCTTGCCATTCTCCTRTGACCTCTCATCAACGTGCTGTTTTCGCCCACAGGACTGCCGCTGAATGTTTTTGTGTTTGTCGCACTATTCTCGGTAAAGCCTAGACACTCTCGTGGGTGAAAAGCCCGGGAGAGCGGCCGTTTCTGAAATACTGGAACCGGCGCGCCTGGCACCGACGATCATATCACGCTCAAAGTTGCTTAAYTCACTCGTTTTGCCCATTCTAACGGTCAATCGGACCACTGAGTGTACTGTATATGTTGCATAGGATTGAAGCTAAACATCTGTGGCCTTGCTTGCTGCAGCTGGATCAGATGACCCTGTGCGTTCTGAGTTGCTGTTCTGCACACTATTTTTGTATGGCGCCGTTATTTGCCTGTTTGTGGCCCGCCTCGACTTCTCTCATCAACAAGATGTTTTCGCACACGGGACTGCCGCTGACTAGATGATTTTTTGTTTGTCGCGCCATTCTCTGCGTTACCCTAGACACTGTGGTGCGTGACAAGCCCAGGAGGCCGGGCCATTTCTGAYATATTGMAKCCGGTGCACCTGGRATCCTTCACTCGTTTGACCCATTCTAACGCTCAACCGAACAGTAACTGAATGCCTCGATGCCTGTCTGCCTGCTTCATATAGTAAGCCACGGCCACGAGACTCACTGTCTGTAGGAGCTAACCATTTCCGTGAACGGGGGTGGTGTAACTAATAAACTGGCCACTGAGTGTATGTGATCGTATACAAATGTAAGCAAGGTTTGAAATAATCATGTTTTAGTCAAATATGATATCCGTTTGGGCTTCTTGTAGTCAATTTGCAGTTTACAAATGATTTGTAATTATGTTCCAGCCCCGTGACCATCCACTGAATAAATAAAATAAACAGCCCGTGACTGAATCTAATTGATGATCTACTGTTCTATTAGGTCTCGATGCACTTTACATTGTAGGCATATGGGGGAGAAACCATACAGTACAATTGGTTAAAAATGTTCAATATGGCTGAACATATATATATTTTTTTTTTTTTGTAAAGCTGAACATTGTTGTTTTTATAAATAAAGTTTGATTTGATCGTTGTCTATTTCTACTCTTTCCACCAACAATGTGCAAACATCAACCCACCTGTCTACCCTGGAACTCTCCACAGTCAGTAGTGACCTGGGCTGAGCCAGGGGGCAGAGTCTGGGCCACGTAGGCCAGGTACCCAGCCAAGGTGAGCAGGGATAGCACCCCCATGCAGACGAGGAAGATGCAGCGTCTGGACAGGACCAGGAATGGGCTGACGTAGTGTCTGCGGCGCACATACTGCACTTCCTCCTCTCCTTCCTCTTGTACCAGATAACGGTACTCTGTTCCTTCAGGGACCTCAAACACGTCCTCATTCATCTTGGCTCTATGCGGGAAGCACACAGGGGAGATCAGTGCAGAGCAGGGACTTGCACAGTAGATTAGGCCAATAAGGCAGTTTTAGGACAACATGCAGGATTAGGGTCAATTCCAATTCAGTTTTATTTAACGTTTATCCAGGTTAGTCTCATTGAGATACAATCTATTTTTCAAGAAAGACCTCTCTTCATGGCACAAATAATGGAGTAACAAATAAAGTGGCGAATTTGCCGTTCATTTGAATTACACACCATCCCAAACGAACCCCTAGCCCCCATAAACTAATATGGCTAGCCCCCTACCAAAACACTCTTGTTCATGACCTCTTGTCATCTGAGAGTATCCAAGTTACACAATAATAACGCTATCACTAGTGTACTTGAAAAGTAGCAGACGGTTTATAATGTGTTTGTAACGGGTTAATAGGTAGCAGAGTAAATTGATGATAAATAATCTATAACTGTATGGCTAATTGATATGTCAAAGCCAATGTAAATTAGATGAAGAATAGTATTTAGAAAAATCAAGTGTAAGGCTCATCCACAATAGTTAAGACTTCTGGTGACGCATATGAGAGCGAATTTCCTTATTGCATTGTTAGAGGATCGAGCGCGCAGTTAATAGCAGAAATGCTGGTTTCCCACGTCCTGTGAAACAATGTTGCAATCGTTCATGGGCGCACCATATTCTCAAAGAAGGAAAATCTAAAATCACCTCATTACAAAATTGCGTTATTTATTTAAAGATGATAGGAGTTTCATGCATGGCAATGATGATAAACAATATTATTACTCCCACTAAGGCAGGATATCGAACTGCTTTTAAAAGGCACATTTGACTTGTCTCAGGAATGCCTACCGTTAAACTCCATGAAACAATGTAAACAAACTTCATATACATTAATTTCCATTGTAGTCTACAAAAACACTACAAGTCTAAAATACCGTGTATAGAAATGTTGCCATAACCTATGCAATGATCACTTACAATATTCAATCCAGTTGTTAAAAAACAACTTTTGACGCAGCTACTGTGTGTGTGTGATCCCTCAAGTAAAAATGGCTGCTGGGTAACTTGTTTTTTTTCTGCATATTTAAAGGGGCAGCATACATTATAAGGGGACGTCTATAGCACATTTATGACTTCATAAATGGAACACATTCAGAGGTTAAAAAAAGTGCACAATTGTCAATTTTACTTGAGTAAAAGTAAAGATACCCTTAATAGAAAACGCCTAAAGTAAAGTACAAATAAAGTAAAGTACAGATACCCCCCCCAAATACTTAAATAGTACTTTTACTTTACCTTTATATAACTAAGTTAGTTAAGAAAAAATTCTTATTTACAATAACCGCCAAACCTGTGCCAATTGTGCACTGGCCTATGGGAGTCCCAATCATTGCTGGTTGTATTACAGCCTGGATTTGAACCAGAGCGTCTATAGTGACAACTCAAGCACTGAGATGCAGTGCCTTAGACCGCTGCGCCACTCAGGAACCCAAACTTACTACAGTACTTTACACCACTGAACACATTCCTTATCATTTCTCAATCTGTGTGAAAGGCGCGAAGAATCATCTTTAGACTAATGTTCTGATTTCCCCCAAAAAAATTACCAAATAGTTCGCCCCTCATTGAACTTGCTACTGTCTGTCTGCTATGAATTTCTGTCACTTATACTCCAAGTCTTAGTCACATATCAATCCATTTCAATCATTAATCAACACATTAATCAATATTCTCCCTAACATAGACACCTCCTACAGCAGGGCTCTCCAACCCTGTTCCTGGAACACTACCGTCCGGTAGGTCTTTTACTCCAAAACTAATCCGGCGCACCTGACTCTAATAATTAGCTGGTTGATGAGCTGAATCAGGTTAGTTACAACTGGGGTTGAAGTGAATACCTAAAGGAGGGTTGCTCTCCAGGAACAAGGTTGGAGAGCCTGTCCTACAGGGTCTCTACCACAGCCAGCTTTACAGGAAATATAGTGAGATCAATACAGATCAATAGCGTAGGCAGCCAACTTCTTGGTTTATTGATTTACAATCAGGGTCGGCTCCAAGCGGTCGCTGGAGGTGCCCAGTCGGGGTCTCAACTTACTACTGAGAGTTTGAATAGTAAAATACACAAGGTGCAATTTCGAAATGTGGTCGTGCATCAGTAGTTTCTCTCTTTTTATGTCAGTCACTCAATTAGCTGACAATTAGCCATGTACATTTTTTAATTCGTAGTTACTCTAGCCAGCTATCTAACCTTGTAGTAATCATGGTCCGAATACCAACAGGGCAGGCGGGGGCCCTGAACTCAAACTTCTCATTTAAATCTATATCAGCACCCAAGAGGCTTGCATTTTCAAGCTCTCCCCATAGATTTTGCGGTGATGTAGTGTGACAGAACACTGAGCCAATCACCGTGCAAAACTAGAGAACATTACTCCTTGCTGTCCCCAGTCCACCTGGCCGTGCTGCTGCTCCAGTTTCAACTGTRCTGCCTGCGGAACTATGGAACCCTGATCTGTTCACCTGACGTGCTACCTGTCCCAGACCTGCGGTTTTRAACTCTCTAGAGACAGCAGGAGCGGTAGAGATACTCTGAATGATCGGCTATAAAAAGCCAACTGACATTTACTCCTGAGGTGCTGACATGTTGCARCCTCGACAACCACTGTGATTATTATTATTTGACCCTGCTGGTGATCTATGATCATTTGAACATKTTGGCCATGTTCTGTTATAATCTCCACCCCTCCATAGCCTGGTTCCTCTCTAGGTTTCTTCCTAYGTTCTGGRCTTTCTAGGGAGTTTTTCCTAGCCACCGTGCTTCTACACCTGCATTGCTTGCTGTTTGGGGTTTTAGGCTGGGTTTCTGTAAAGCACTTTGTGACATCAGCTGATGTAAGAATGGCTTTATAAATACATTTCATTGATTGATTGATTACCACCCCCTATGCTCCATATTTTCCACTGGCTGCCCGACCACCACAGAAAGCACTGCGCTATGCTGAAACACCTGCATTTTGGAGCTGCCTTACTAAAGAAAGCAAAAAAGAGACCATATTTGTATGCAGCTTTATTAACGCAATGATTTATGATGTTTTTTTTTTAACATTGTTTGAAAACTGATATGTGACATGCAAAACAGGCAACAACAAAAAAGTGCACTGAATGAGGAGTCGCCACTGATCACAAGCAATTTCACCATTTATAAAATGGTCATATTTTTTTTATTTTAAAGAGACTAGCTAAAAAATAAGTTATATTTTGTTGGTAAAAAAAAGTGGACGTGAAAAACAAGTTTGCAAGCTTTATTTTAATTTGCTCCTTGGATCAGGCAGCCAAGTGTAGGAGACAAGGCAAAAAACTGTGACTCATCCAAAGATTATCTATTATATTGCTCAGCGAAGTGGCGACTCGCGAAAAGGAGGATTTCGCAGGTGTTTCTGATTATCAAACAATGCCAGGTGGGTGGTAGCGTTCAAATTAAATGTAGATTGAGTAGTAGCACGTCATATCATAGGGGAAACATACGGRATTGGCACGGATTTCCCACTTCAATCCCAAATATATCATACCTTGACTAAAAGGAAGACTTGTTGACTTAAATCTTTGTGTAGCATCATGYGTAAACTATGGGCATTGTCTTTCAGCTGGTAGAAGTTACATTTCTGCCCTCGTGAGCATTAAAACGGCAAAAATGTCTCTCCACCCCCAGTGAAGGGTTTTGACTAGATTGGATAAAAAAAATTGTTGTCAGATTTGACTTTTCGTAGCAGGTTAGAATTTATGCAGCAGTTTAGGATAATTAACGTAGCAGGTTAGGATAATTGGGTTACGGTGCTTTCTAGTCGTTCAGCTTGTCATTCTTTTTTWATTTTATGTTTGTGTAGTAAATATTTTAGCTTTTATTTTAATAGTTTTTTTTCTGTTAAGTACATTGCGTTGCATTCCATGTCTGAAATGTGCTGTACAAATGAAGCTTGATTTGAAACTGGAAAATGAGCTGAACGCATACTATGACTGATTGTATATTTTGCATTGCATCGACCTAACTTTTTCAATCCATTTCTCRTTATGCATGTTCATATTTTGAGTTCCCCACGTGCTTTCCCAAGTGTGTTTTATCTGGGCTAAAGATGGGTACATAGCCTGCATATTAGCTAGCTGTTCCCCCACACTTGTTGTTACTAATTTAGCTAACTTACACTTGTGTCTGTCATTCTTTGTCCACTGCTAATTTATGTGATAATGTTCGCTGGATAGCCAACCCCAAAAGGGATAAATATCAGAATTACATAATTAACCAGCCAGTCAGTCAGTTTCCCATCAGTCAACMCTTCAAAAAGAGAGCCCTTATGCCGTGACATTGTGTATTCGCAATGCCGTGACCCGGATTCGAACCGGGGTTGCTGCGGCCACAACGCAGAGTACTAACCACTATACGATCACGGCGAGCTACCAGGGCTTGTNTACTAACCACTATACGATCACGGCGAGCTACCAGGGCTTGTGTGTTGGGCGGACATCTGGGGCTATTCAAACCTGCACAAACAGCAATGCAACGACATGGGAATTAACTAGAAGCTCGTTTGCGGGTGGTTAGGAACCGGTGTCTCGAGTTTGCCAGTTTACCTAACGGGAAATATATAAATAGACCTACTTATAATGTAGTTAGAAATGTACCCCTAATAATTAAAAAGAGCCCTTATGCCGTGACATTGTGTATCGCAATGCCGTGACCCGGATTCGAACCGGGGTTGCTGCGGCCACAACGCAGAGTACTAACCACTATACGATCACGGCGAACTACCAGGYCCATGCCRCATCAGGGAGACGTTMGGATTTTAAATGAAACSTACAGTGACGTGGATTAGCGTTCAAGCAMAGATATCTTAWTGTTTTGTCTCTAACATGACATGTAACGCAAGTAATCATAATATTATCTGTCCAAGTCTTTGTAAGATGTATTTTTGTTAAATTCATTCTCTTTTGAAATATATATTCTGCTACTATGCAAACAGTATCGTTTATCGACAAACTACTGTTMTWATAGCAAGCATGRTACTGCAGCAAGTAGGCRTAACGTTACTAATGTTAGCATAATGTATCTTTCCTAGKAACATAAATGAATATATAACGTAGCTACCATGTTTGCTATATGACAAATAGCTGTTTTAGTAGTTTGCCTGGCTAACCGTTGCTCTCTCTTCTCGTCATTTTCCCAGGATGATTCTCCAGAGCTGTGAATAATGAATGGTAAACCTAACCCTATACTCTGCTGCCAGTGGACGTCTGGCAGGTTAGGAAGTGTCAGTAAGTTTGCCTGMTCTTCCTGTCCCATATGCACAGTGACTATACTGTGGGCCTGACRTAGACCTGGTCCAACAGACCCACCTTTCTCTTCTCCCATCCCTGTGTTCAGGTCAGAGAGTGATAGATCCATCCTCTGGAGTTTAGGGGGAACCCAATATGTTGCCCCTGGATGATATAAACAAGGAGAGGTTGACRGTRACCCTCATGGATGCTAATCYTTGTCCAMMGGAGGGCATMTTCCTATTCCAYGGATACTTCAGGAACCCTACTSTACACTAGCAGAGCACTGTATTCCACTGTACCACACAATACTCTACAGGGGTCAGTACTAACTCTATTCTACTACACCATACACAATACTCTACAGGGGTCAGTACTAACTCTATTCTACTACACCACACACCACCCACCACACACAAGAGAGGATTTGTGCTCTGTGTTGTGCCGCAGAATCCGGTTCACGCCAATTTGATACACAATGTTACGGCAAAAAGTAATCCTTTTGAATGACTAAAAGTACTAACTGTGTAATCTAAAATGTAAACACAACATGTAAAGTGTTGGTCCATGTTTCATGAGCTGAAATAAAACATCCCGGTCTACAGTCTATGACTTAGGTGGCTGGAGTCTTTGACAATTCTTTGGGCCTTCCTCTGACACCGCCTGGTATAGAGGTCCTGGATGTCAGGAAGCTCGGCCTCAGTGATGTACTGGCCATACGCACTATCCTCTGTAGCGACTTGCAGTCGGATGCCGAGCAGTTGCCATACCAAGCGGTGATGCAGCCAGTCAAAATGCTCTCAATGGTGCAGCTTTAGATATTTTTGAGGATCTGAGGTCCATTCCAAATCTTTTCAGCCTCCTGAGGGGAAATAGACATTGTCGTGCCCTCTTCACAAATGTCTTGGTGTGTTTGGACCATATTTTTCACATACAAACGTTTATATGTAAGAACTAAGAATCATATAGGCTTCCAAAAATAACATGGTCGCTGTGGTAGAAAGTTTATTTTGATTGGCGATGTTCTGCATTTATCAAATGTAAACAGGATTATTAGGGAAATCGTTCTTCTTGCAAAGCATGTAAACGTTTAAATCGAACTATTATATTAATCTGACTATTCACAAAAATCTTAATTTGTGTGTGTACTCAGTGCTGGCCGAGTTCCTATTGGTCGTCACCGGGCGCCACACTACACAATAAAGGCAAACATTTCTTACATTGTCAGAGTCTACGACCGCACGTGGCGGTGCTTAATTGGAAGACCTAGACCCTGTCACACTGAACGAGCTGGGAGAACCTTCCAGAGGACAACCATCTCTGCAGCACTCCACCAATCAGGCCTTTATGGGAGAGTGGCCAGACGGAAGTCACTCCTCAGTGAAAAGCACATGACAGTCTGCTTGGAGTTTGCCAAAAGGCACCTAAAGGACTGTCAGACCACGAGAAACAAGATGTTTGGTCTGATGAAACCAAGATTGAACTCTTGAACTCGTGTCACGTCTGGAGGAAATCTGGCAAACATCCCTACGGTGAAGATTGGTGGTTGCAGCATCATGCTGTGGGGATATTTTTCAGGGGCAGGGACTTGGAGACTAGTCAGGATCGAGGGAAGATTGAAAGGAGCAAGGTACAGAAAGCTCCTTGATGAAAACCTGCTCCAGATCACTCAGGACCTCAGACTGGGGTGAAGGTTCACTTCCAACAGGACAATAAACCTAAGCACACAGCCAAGACAACGCAGGAGTGGCTTCGGAACATGCTTCTGAATGTCCTGAGTGGCCCAGCCAGAGCTTGGACTTGAACCGGATCAAACATCTCTGGAGAGACCTGAAAATACCTGTGCATCGACGCTCCCCATCCAACTGACAGATATTTAGGGATCTGCAGAGAAGAATGGGAGAAACTCCCTAAATACAGGTGTGCCAAGCTTGTAGCGTCACACCAAGAAGACTCGAGTCTTGTAATACTGCCAAAGGTGCTTCAACAAAGTACTGAGTAAAGGGCCTGAATTTTATGTAAATGTGATATTTCAGTTTATTTTTAATACATTTGCAAACATAAAAAAAAACAACAATTGAATCCATTTCAGAATAAGGCTGTAGCGAAACAAAATATGGAAAAAGTCTAGGGGTCTGAATACTTTCCAATGCACTTTATTACATTTCTGCTCCTGTAGGCACAACTCTCTCAAAAGAGGTTCTTACGGCTCTCAAGTAGCATACTTCATTGCTGCTGATGGTTGCCTGGCAACCCAGACTCCTTGCTCTGGCCAAACGCTACGCCACACACCAGGACACTAGTTTTCTTCTCGCAATGGTCTGGATCTTAGTACCTCCCCTAACCCTTGTGAAAAAATGTGGGCTGTCTGATTGGTCAGATATAGATGGGTTGGTGAACACGTGTGAGTAAAGCTGCGGTTGAACTAGAGGTCGACCGATTAATCGGAATGGGCGATTAATTAGGGCCATTTCAAGTTTTCATAACAATCGAAATCGGTATTTTTGGAACACGCATTTGGCCGATTTAAAAAAAAAATATATATATGTTATCAATCTCTGCTTATTTAATGTTATAATGACAGAGGTATAGTAATTTTTTTGTCACCATTAGTCAGTGGCACTTTCTACATCTCTGCTAATTCACTCTACTTATTCAGTTTAGTTCACCGTGCTAATTCAAAAAGAGCCCTTATGCCGTGATATGTGATTTCAATGCCTTGACCCGGATTCGAACCGGGGTTGCTGCGGCACAACGCAGAGTACTACCACTATACGATCACGGCGAGCTACCAGGTTGTATTGGGGGTGAAATCGATCTACTCA
>NW_019942836.1:37301-39329 GCF_002910315.2 Salvelinus sp. IW2-2015
GCAGGCCTTCACTGTGACGTGGCTGAGGTGGCTAAATTCCAAAGTSTAATGTTACACTTTGCGGCCAGTTAGATTACAGTTAGTGCTTGTGTGTCTGTGGGAGATATTGGGTAATTCAAGCATGCAGTGACGTGGACAGGCAGAGCTGACTTTTTGGCTTTCCACTCAAGGTGTCTCCCACAAGCCCTGGTAACTCGCCACGATCGTACAGTGGTTTGTGCTCTGTGTTGTGGCCGCAGAATCCGGGTCACGCCAATTTGATACACAATGTTACGGCAAAAAGTWTKRTTTTGAATGACTAAAAGTACTAACTGTGTAATCTAAAATGTAAACACAACATGTAAAGTGTTGGTCCCATGTTTCATGAGCTGAAATAAAACATCCCGGTCTACAGTCTATGACTTAGGTGGCTGGAGTCTTTGACAATTCTTTGGGCCTTCCTCTGACACCGCCTGGTATAGAGGTCCTGGATGTCAGGAAGCTCGGCCTCAGTGATGTACTGGGCCATACGCACTATCCTCTGTAGCGACTTGCAGTCGGATGCCGAGCAGTTGCCATACCAAGCGGTGATGCAGCCAGTCAAAATGCTCTCAATGGTYCAGCTTTAGATATTTTTGAGGATCTGAGGTCCAWTGCCAAATCTTTTCAGCCTCCTGAGGGGAAATAGACATTGTCGTGCCCTCTTCACAAATGTCTTGGTGTGTTTGGACCATATTTTTCACATACAAACGTTTATATGTAAGAAACTAAGAATCATATAGGCTTCCCAAAAATAACATGGTCGCTGTGGTAGAAAGTTTATTTTGATTGGCGATGTTCTGCATTTATCAAAATGTAAACAGGATTATTAGGGAAATCGTTCTTCTTGCAAAGCATGTAAACGTTTAAATCGAACTATTATATTAATCTGACTATTCACAATAATCTTAATTTGTGTGTGTACTCAGTGCTGGCCGAGTTCCTATTGGTCAGTCACCGGGCGCCACACTACACAATAAAGGCAAAAKATTTCTTACATTGTCAGAGTCTACGACCGCACGTGGCTGTGCTTAATTGGAAGACCTAGACCCTGTCACACTGAACGAGCTGGGAGAACCTTCCAGAAGGACAACCATCTCTGCAGCACTCCACCAATCAGGCCTTTATGGGAGAGTGGCCAGACGGAAGTCACTCCTCAGTGAAAAGCACATGACAGTCTGCTTGGAGTTTGCCAAAAGGCACCTAAAGGACTGTCAGACCACGAGAAACAAGATGTTCTGGTCTGATGAAACCAAGATTGAACTCTTTGGCCTGAATGCCAAGTGTCACGTCTGGAGGAAATCTGGCAAACATCCCTACGGTGAAGATTGGTGGTTGCAGCATCATGCTGTGGGGATATTTTTCAGGGGCAGGGACTTGGAGACTAGTCAGGATCGAGGGAAAGATTGAAAGGAGCAAGGTACAGAAAGCTCCTTGATGAAAACCTGCTCCAGATCACTCAGGACCTCAGACTGGGGTGAAGGTTCACCTTCCAACAGGACAATAAACCTAAGCACACAGCCAAGACAACGCAGGAGTGGCTTCGGAACAAGTCTCTGAATGTCCTTGAGTGGCCCAGCCAGAGCRRGGACTTGAACCSGATCAAACATCTCTGGAGAGACCTGAAAATAGCTGTGCAMCGACGCTCCCCATCCAACCTGACAGATATTAAGAGGATCTGCAGAGAAGAATGGGAGAAACTCCCTAAATACAGGTGTGCCAAGCTTGTAGCGTCACACCCAAGAAGACTCGAGTCTGTAATCACTGCCAAAGGTGCTTCAACAAAGTACTGAGTAAAGGGCCTGAATTCTTATGTAAATGTGATATTTCAGTTTATTTTTAATACATTTGCAAACATAAAAAACAACAACAATTGAATCCATTTCAGAATAAGGCTGTAGCGAAACAAAATATGGAAAAAGTCTAGGGGTCTGAATACTTTCCGATTACAGTAGTGAGTGCATACATTTTCGCACAAGTTTCAATCAACAAGCAGTTGTCTGGGCTTCA
>NW_019942836.1:45477-56114 GCF_002910315.2 Salvelinus sp. IW2-2015
CAAATGCACTTTTATTACATTTCTGCTCCTGTAGGGCCACAACTCTCTTCACAGAGCCTTGGATGTGAACAGAAAATGAACACAGTTGCAATGTTATTTATAAAACTTAGATAATATTGGTGGTCATTACTATTACTTACTTAAATCAATGTTTGTTTGTCATATGCCCTGGATGGTGTACACAAAAAAATGAACTGCTGAAATTGGCTCTGCAGAGATTTGAACTCAGGAGCTCCTGTTTACTAAACAGGCACTTTTACCAACTGAGCCACAGTGCCTCATCAAACAAAATACTTGTCTGAGCTACAACACCCAAAAGGGCAGGAGCCTTGCTCCTATTTATGTAGCCTTTGGCAGCTTGATTTTCAAGTACACCCCTTGGACAAGATGCCTCTGTTGTATTTTTTTCCCCAAATTCCCTTTTCTATATTTTTGGTGGACTTTCGAGGTTTCCGTTTTATTTCTTTTTTTTCTCCCCAGGTTTTCGTGCCACAAAATCACACTTTAAAAAACAAAAGTAAAAACATAACTAAATTGGTTGTTRTAAGTCCACACAACAATGRTTAAACCACATCAGGAGACCGCGCCAACACTTGCAATAAGGTTRCATTTGTAAAGAGTTCATAAAGGGGTTATAATTACATTATTAACGATTGTTTAATCATTTGTAAATGCCGTATAAACCATTAATAACATTTATATCGCATTGGTCAAAATAGTGCAATAACTGGTCAGTGTTTGCCAAAATTGTGAGCTAATGTTTACCTCCAGGTATTAACCGTTTATAAATGCACTTACAAACGCTTATAGGATTAACCCTTTATCTATCATCATCCAACCTTATTTTCAATAGTTGAACAATAGTTATTTTCTCACTTTGTGGATGTGTTGCGTTAGTGCTCTGTCACAGGAACAGAAGAGGTTGGTTTTCATGATGTGTCTTGACCCACCGTTTGAACCCTGTTGCCCTGGTCAAATTRACTTCCAGGACYTTATTCAATCATCATTCCTAACCTATGACACTTTACCAGATTATATCAACGTTACTTCGCACTTCTCTGCGATAGTCCAGGTGTGCTGAACGCTCTGGTGTGAAATGGTWACCGTAATACCTTTTGGTTTGGTGAAGGAGTGGAGGAGGTYTCCTCTCACAAGTTGAATGTTTTGGTCTTCATACACACCARTCATTGACTGAACATGTTTAACAAAGTGTTGAATCTTCTCATGCATGTAGTGATTAGTACCAAATACTGCCAATAAATCAAATCAGATGTTAGTGGTCACATACACATGGTTAGCAGATGTTATTGGTCACATACACATGGTTAGCAGATGTTAGTGGTCACATACACATGGTTAGCAGATGTTATTGCGAGTGTAGCGAAATGCTTGTGCTTCTAGTTCCGACAGTGCAGTAATATCTATCAAGTAATCTAACAATTCCACAACAACTACCTAATAAGTAAGGGATGGAATAACAATATATACATATGGATGGCCGAGCGGCATAGGCAAGATGCAATAGATGGTATGAAATACAGTATATACATGTGAGATGAATAAATGGATCACTAGTCACTTTAATAATGCCACTTTAATAATGTTTACATATCATGCATTACTCAAGTGGCCAATGATTTTAAGTCTGTTAGCAGAGGTAGCAGCCTCTCTGTGTTAGTGATGCCTGTTTAACAGTCTGATGGCCTTGAGATCGAAGCTGTTATTCAGTCTCTCAGTCCCAGCTTTGATGCACCTGTACCGACCTRGCCTTCTGGATGGTAGCGGGGTGAACAGGCAGTGGCTCAGGTGGTTGTTGTCCTTGATGATCTGGTATGTCTAAGCTCTTGAGTGAACTATCAAATAATCTGTAAATMATTTACRCACATGTATAACAGTTTTTCAGCGGCAGGGACTGAGAGACTAGTCATGAGCGAGGGAAAGATGAACGGAGTAAAGTACAGAGAGATCCTTGATGAAAACCTGCTCCAGAGCACTCAGGACCTCACAATGGGGTGAAGGTTCACCTTCCAAAAGGACAACGACCCTAAGCACATAAAAACCTGCCAAGAGTAGAGTGTGCAAAGCTGTGATCAATGCAACTTTGAAGAATCTAAAATAAATTTTGATTTGTTTAAATCTTTTTTTGGTTACTACATGATTCCATATATGTTATTTAATAGTTTTGATGTATGCACTATTATTCTACAATGTAGAAAATAGTAAAAATAAAGAAAAACCCTTAAATGAGTAGGTGTGTCCAAACTTTTGACTGGTACTGTATGTTAAAACATTTTTTAAAGTGTTAATGTTGACATTGAATTGCTATTTATGGCTCCTGTACAAAGTTAGTCAGTCAAATACCGTATTTTCCAGCGCTGATGGAAAACGTCTCCCAATAGCTTGTAATTACAAAACTTGGTCAGAAGGTGGCAGTAGAGTCATACTAAAGTGAATATGTTCTGGTGTTTCCCCATTAGCTTGTAATTGCAACACTTGGCCAGAAGGAGGCGTGCTGGTGTTTCAGTGGAGCAGCCAAGTTTCGAAGATCCAACATTGACTTGAATGAATTGAAAATTAATATGTTTCACAGAGYGTATGCATGGGTGGATAGATTAAGACATACAAACCATGAGTGTATCTGCTGCTGTTCATATCTGTTATATAATCTGAAGCTGTGTTGTGTCTCCCCCCGCACACACACATGGCGACCATTTTGTATTTGTAGCTGTAAGCAAGTACATGAATCGGTACAATAATTTAAAGGTAAAATATGATACATATCAATCAATAACATAATCTCAATTCTAGTTCATACCTATTACCTACAGTATAACCTTCTACCTTGTGGCACAAGAGCTGATGATCATCTCATGTGAGATATGGCGATAGTGATGATGATAATGGATATTCAGAGCTACATTGGGTTACAGAAGTATTCACCCCCTTTGCATTTGTTCACATTTTGTTATGTTACAAAGTGGGATTGAAATAGATGTAATTGTGATTAAAAAAATGTTTTTTATTGATCTATACAAAATACTCTATAATGTCAAAAAGAAAAGAATTCTATATATTATTTTTTACAAAGATAGTTGTTGCCTAAGTGTTATTAACCACCATCACATAATAAGTTACATGGACTAACTCTGTGGGAAATAAATAGACTTTGACATGATTCTTTTTTTGAATTCTCCTTCCACTATGCTTGGAATTACCACTGGTGACTTTCCTTTCCCGGAGGCTGGTGCAGGAAGCAGAGATGGATTGGGTGGTCGGATCAAATGTCTTTTCTGTTTGGGGGTGGGGTATGCGTTGGCCCCCCTTGCCCAACTCGGCTCCAGTGCCCTCTATTGGAGGCTACTACTCTTGCACGTTTGGTAGGTACCACCGCCACCGCCACCGCCATCTGCCTCTGTCAAGTACCGCTTGCCTTTCTTAACAGACTTGTTGATCAAGGGTTCCGGTCCCACTTCTCTTGTTTAGTATTCGTAGCATTTAAACGGAGCGTGCTGCAGTCGAAGAGGCTAGCTCACCTAGCTTAAGCTAAAGAGCCTCCTGGCCAATGTCAGCTGACATGCTTAACCTCTAGCAAGTGAAACTTACTAGCTTTGCCCCTGCATTATGGCAACCCCACTCCTATTTTCACTTCCTGGAGTTGGAGGGAGTGAAGGAAACAGGGTTTGCTTGCACCTCCGATGAAGAAGCAGCCCCCCGAGCACTTGGCTGGTGTAACCCCTGGAGCGAGGGGCCTTGGCACGGTTCTGAGTGACCTGTGCYCCCCTCCGCAAAAACATTACKGTGACAACGGTGCCCTCACGTTTGGCAAACGTGGTYTTACGTCAGCCATTGCCAGAGCCKCTGTGTAGGTAAAGGGGTTGGGCTTCATGCAGTCTATACAGTCTCARGGAAGCACAACGAATATTGGAAGCTTGTCCATGTTTAATGCTGTCCCCTCTGTTGCCCCGCCTTAAACGGTGTTTACAGGGCTTAAGGGGAAAATCAATCTCCCCAGGGTGAGTGATAAATTGAGTCACTGTCCACAAGGGGACGCCCCTCCCCCYTAGATGGCTCAGTAGTGGGATTCATTGCTGATTCCTGCCTGTAGCTCACTAGTCCCTATGAGGTGTCTAATGATACGGGTTAAATCAAATCAAATTATATTTGTCACATGCGCTGAATACAACAACCTTACAGTGAAATGCTTACTTACAAGTCTGCCTGAGCTTGCTTACATCTTCCTTCTGCCTATCCAACTCCATCTAGACGGCACCATGCTGAGACATCACAATGTGTCAGAGCAATGTTTAATGTGGTGCCAGTAGAAGCCTCTGAGAGTCTCTCTGCGTGTTGTCTCCATACAGGATGAATGACTGGGCTGGCTCCACCAAGCTGGGCTACTGGGAAAGGATTGTGTCTTCTCTGTTTCTCAATATATAGGATGATTAAAAAAAATATATATATATTTAACTAGACATAAAACATTCTTATTACAATGACAGCCTAGGAACAGGGGAAGAACTACAGATTTTTCACTTGCAACTCTGGGATTTGATCTAGAAAACATTTGGTTACTGGCCCAACACTCTAACCACTACGCTACCTGCCACCCAGAATGACTGGCTGGCACTCACCAAGCTGGATACTGGACAGATTGTGTCCTTCTCTGTTGTCTCCATATAGGAAGAATGACTGGGCTGGCTTCACCAAGCTGAGTACTGGACAAGATTGTGTCCTTCTCTGTTGTCTCCATATAGAAGAATACTGGGCTGGCTCACCAAGCTGGGTACTGGCAAAGATTGTGTCTTTCTTGGTTGTCTCAATATATAGGATATTAAAATATATATATATATTTAACTAGACAAGTCAGTAAATAAAATATTCTTATTTAAGATAGGCAGCATCTTGGGGCATTGTTTAAAGGGTTGACTATGGGAGATATTTGTGCTGTGGTGAGTATATCTGTTGGGGTCTCAGGCAAGAGCAGTGGTTATATTTCCCCATCGTATGTTGTTCCGAAGTTGACTGACTGAAAGGGAACCTAACAGTATGACTATAACTACTGTTCCCTGAAGGAGGGAAACGAGGAAGAACACATGTCTGCCGCTGGTCAAGAGCGGTATTATTAAATGGAAGGAATGAGTCCGGGCCTCACMRTTATCACCTGTGGAAGGCGGGGCTTCCAGCGAAGTGCAGATTTCATTGGCCTTGTCAGGCGTGATTGTAGATCCTTCAACAGAAGTTGCGAGAGTGCGACTCCTCATAGTATGTTGTACCTTGTTTCCCTCCTTCAGGGAACAGTAGTTATAACGTTATGTTTTTCAGGATAAAAAGAAATGGAGCTAAGCACAGTCAAAATCCTAGAGGAAAAACTGCTTCAGTTTGCTATACACCAGACACTGGGAGAGGAATTAATCTTTCAGCAGGACAATAACCTACAACACAAGGCCAAATCTACATTGCAGTCGCTTACCAAGAAGACAGTGAATGTTCCTGAATGTCCTAGTTTCAGATTTGACTTAAATRTGCGTGAAAATCTATGGCACGACTTAAAAATTGCTGTCTAGCCATGATTCCCAACACAATGACAAAGCTTGAAGAAATGTTTAAAAGAATAATGGGCYAATATTGCACAATCCAGGGGTGCAAACCTCTTAGACTTACCCAAGAAGACTCACAGCTGTAATCGCAGCTAATGGTGTTTCTAAAATGAATTGACTCAGGTMGGTGAATACTTATCTAATSAAGGTATATTAGTGCTTTAAAAAAAAAAGTAATATCTACAATCTACACAAGTATTTTGTGTAGATCATTTACAAAAAAACACAATAATATCTATTGTAATCCCACTTTGTAACACTATAAAATGMGAAGAAATCCAAGAGGGGTGAATATTTATCATACCCACTGTACGAGAAGGGGGTTCCACCATCCCGCCCACATTCAGAAACAAACCTGGGTCTTTCTTTCCAAAAAATATCTGTAGATGTATGTAATATTACCTGAAAGAAAACGAATACTATTTGAACTTAGGTCTGCTACAATACAGAGCTGTGGATCTGTCTGTCACTGCAGCCTCAGCACCAGCAGGTTCACAACCCTCTGTATCTTCATCCCAAATGGCACCCTATTCCCTATTTAGTGCACTACTTTTGACCAGGGCATATAGGGCCCATTTGGGACTTATGCACTGAGCTCCTGGCTGATTGTTAGTCCTGGTCTTCTCCTCATTGTCTCGCTCTCAGTTATTTATCATGCAGAGGCTGTGTATGCAGTCCCAGTCCCAGCTTGTGTGAAGCCAGCCCAGTCATTCTCCATATGGAGACAACAAGAAGGACACAATCTTGTCCAGTACTCCACTTGGTGAAGCCAGCCCAGTCATTCTTCCTATTGGAGACAACAGAGAAGGACACAATCTTGTCCCAGACTCCAGCTTGGTGAAGGCAGCCCATCATTCTGGGTGGCAGGTAGCGTAGTGGTTAGAGTGTTGGGCCAGAACCAAATGTTTTCTAGATCAAATCCCAGAGTTGACAAGGTGAAAATCTGTAGTTCTTCCCCTGTTCCTAGGCTGTCATTGAAATAAGAATTGTTTTATGTCTAGTTAAATATATATATATATTTTTTAATCATCCTATATATTGAGACAACAGAGAAAGACACAATCCTTTCCCAGTAGCCCAGCTTGGGGAGCCAGCCCAGTCATTCTTCCTGTATGAGACAACACAGAGAGAGACCTCTCAGAGGCTTCTACTGGCACCACATTAAACATTGCTCTGACAACATTGTGATTCTCAGCATGGTCCGTCTAGATGGAGTTGGATAGGCAGAGAGGAAGATGTAAGCAAGCTTCTGTTTGTCATTTCCTTGATGAACATTGAATCCTGTGGAATGTGGAAAAGACCAGAATCTATACAGTTTCCTGACACCTCTCTGGTTCATCTCTCCAGTACACCCTCTCCTCCAATCGGAGCACATTTGTCAGCATCTCAACATTTATATAGCATAGTAAACATGGAAAATATTGTACATAATCTATACGGTGCAGAAGTGAAACCTTCTAGATTTGTGGAGCTGCGGGATTGGGAAGGCAGAAGGAAAACGGTTGTGAATACCAAAGATGGCACGTAATGAATGGAAGATAATATACAGTACACTGGATACAGTATTCCTGTGACGCTGTGACCATCTGTTGTTCTCAATAGTGATTCCATACAGATATGAATAGAAAGTCAACTACAGAGTTACAGTATAGCACAAATTATATTCATTAGACAATCCATTATGATCGTTTTCCTAATACATCCATAGACCATACACTATACCTGTTACTTCCTGGTCTCTCTGAATCTGGTTCTATATTCTCCAGTCCACCTCTTCCTGGTCTCTCTGAATCTGGTCTAATTCTCCAGTCCACCTTCTCTCTGGTCTCTCTGAATCTGGTTCTAATTCTCCAGTCCACCTCTTCCTGGTCTCTCTGATCTGGTTCTAATCTCCCAGTCCACCTCTTCCTGTCGTCTTCTGAATCTGGTTCTAATTCTCCCTCCACCTCTTCCTGGTCTCTCTGAATCTGGTTCTAATTCTCCAGTCCACCTCTTCCTGGCTCCTCTCCACGTAATCTCCATGCTAGCAGCTCACTGGCTCGCGTGTAAAAGGTAAAGTCACATGTTTCATTTGTGGTTGGAGGATGAGCTTCTCTCTGTGTTTTTCCCTGGTGCAGCCACTGGGACACAGAGAAGGAGCATTGCCTGAGTTCCAAATAGTACCCTATCCCTATATGGTGCAAAGGGCCCTGGTCCAAAGTAGTGCACTATATAGGGAATAGGGTCATTGATCTCCTTCACGCTAACAACAGTTGCCCATCCAACAATAAGCTCACATTAAACTACCTTCATCCTACTCCAGATTACACAGAAAACAGAAACCGCCACTGTCTGTTAGGCTTTAGATAGAGTACCAAAGCCTGATAGCTAAGTACTCTTAGTACCCCATCAGAGTCCCTTTGACAGAATAGAGTCCCAGACATTGACTAGATCCCAAATGCACCATACACATAGTGCACTACTTTTGACCAAAACAGACAAAACTGTTCCAATTGGGACACTTCCTCAGAATCCCTGATTCCCTTTGTGTGGGGCACAGTGGAGTCCCATCGGATGCTTGTCAATAGCTTCTGGATAGGGAGCAGATTGATCTCCACTGACATTCAGCTCAGTCAGCTATCCCCTATCAAGCATGATGAATCAAATCAAATCAAATGATTTATATAGCCCTTCTTCTTACATCAGCTGATATCTCAAAGTGCTGTACAGAAACCCAGCCTAAAACCACAAAAGCAAGCAATGCAGTGTAGAAGCACGGTGGCTAGGGAAAACTCCCTAGAAAGGCCAAAACCTAGGAAGAAACCTAGAGAGGAACCAGGCTATGAGGGGTGGCCAGTCCTCTCTTGGCTGTGCCGGGTGGAGTTATAACAGAACATGCCAAAGTTCAAATGTTCAAAATGACCAGCATGGTCCAATAATATATCACATGTAGTGTCGAGGGTGCAACAGTAGTCAGCACCTCAGGTAGAAATGTCAGCTGGCCTTTTCATAGCCCGATCTATAGAGATATCTCTACCGCTCCTGGCTTTCTGAGGAGTTGAAACAGCAGGTCTGGGACAGGTAGCACGTCCGTGACAGGTCAGGTCCTAAAGCCGCCAGGCAGAACAGTTGAAACTGAGCAGCAGCACGCCACGGCTAGACTGGGACAGAAGGAGTCATCACTGCCACAGTAGTCCTGAGCATGGTCCTAGGCTCAGTCCTGACTGAGAGAAGAAGAAGAAAGAAAGAAGAAAGAAAGAAAAGAAGAAAGAAGAGAATAGTAGAGGAGCATACTTAAATTCACACAGGACACCGAGATATAGACACGAGAGAAATACTCCAGATATAACAGACTGACCCTAGCCCCCGACACATAAACTACTGCAGCATAAATACTGGAGGCTGAAGATGAAAGGGAGCCAAAGGTTATACAGAGAATCCTTGATGAAACCTGCTCCCAGAGCGTCATGACCATCAGACTGGAAGGTTAACTTCCAATTAGACAACATACCCGGAAGCACCACAGGCGCAAGACAACGCAGGAATGGCTTCCGGACAAGCTCTGAAGGTCCGTGGAAGGCCAGCCAGAAGCGCCGACTTGAAACCAATCAAACATCTCTGAGAGACCGAAACTAGCTGGTGCTGAGCGTACGCTTTCCCCATCCCGCAATCCTGACATGAGCGTATGAGGAGGATGCTGCAGAGGTATATTGCGAAAACTGCCCAAATACACGCGCCTCTGCCAAGCTTAGTGTAGCGTCATCCGCCATAGAAGATCATTGAGGGACTGTAATCGCTGTCCAATGAGCAGTTGGGTGCTTCAACAAAGTACTGAGTAAAAGTATGGTATATTGATGAAGGGGGCGGAAACGATTTAATTCAATTTAGAATAAGGCTGTAACATAACTATAAGAAGCTAAGACACTACAATGTAACGAGCATGATACCTGCGATGTTGGCCATCAACGAGATCTTGACAAGATGGAGCTACGTAGGATGAATGAGGAAGATTCTTGACCCGGGCTAAAGAGAGGGAAGATTTTGACCCTGTAGGCAAAACAACAGCTAGGCTAAGCAATTTTTATCAAAATCGAGTTTTCTCGAGAAATTAGTTGTAGTGGGACGGCAGATCAAAGACCCTTGGAGCGGGGAGGTAAAGAGAATGAGGGTAAGCATTGGACAAAAGAATGTGTTATGAGACACACAAGCAAAATCTAGGGAGTCAAAGCTGCTTATATGTGTGAGACGGACTGGAACCAGTACTTCATGCCATGAAACGACTTTGCTGATGAACTATGAGAGCAGTACCACGTTTGTTGAGGTTTAATGCCAAAACATAGCAGTTTGCTAAGAGATCTCGAGCTGCCCCTGCTGAGAGCCGCTTCCAAGTAAAACTATTCACTAAGAGAGTTGTGGGATATATCTATTGCATATAATTCAGCCTATCACCTAAACCACCCTCACGCGAACGTTTTCGTTTCAGTCTATAGATGAGATCAGATGAGGCGCAGGGTTACGACATATGTAGCAGATGTTGAAGAAACTGTCTGCGTGTTGCTGATACATTGCCAGTTTGGACCGAGAACCCAAATGACACATTAAGCGATAGAATTTGTTTGCTGGACTGAAACAATCGAACACATTCGAAAAAAGTTTCCTCGACAGATCAGATCTCTATCGTTGCAAAGGGCTGTTTGAAATTGCTGGAGATATGGAAAATCCGCTGCACACAATAAGTTTTCACGCAGCCGACAACGTGTTGGCCGTAATGTGTTGGCCATTTACACTTCTTCTGTGACCAGAATATCTCTACTGTAAGAAGCAAATAAAGACGAAGGATAGCAAGATGCGTGCTCACACAAAAATGCAACAGGGATTGCGAACCAACAAGTATGGTCGACGAGAGCAGAGGACTGAACGTTTCAAAGACGATGAGGAAATGTTGTCACAAAGTGCAGTAGGAAGGGAAGGCACATTCAAGAGCATGCAGAGCAAAATCCAGTACAACAACAGGAAAACTAGCGCAACACAATATGAAAGGTCTGTGAATGCAGCTAGCAG
>NW_019942836.1:56139-64902 GCF_002910315.2 Salvelinus sp. IW2-2015
GGCTTTCTTTCCAAAAAATATCTGTAGATGTATGTAATATACCTGAAAGAAAACGAATACTATTTGAACCCAGGTCTGCTACACTACAGAGCTGTGGATCTGTCTGTCACTGCAGCCTCAGCACCAGCAGGTTCACAACCCTCTGTGTCTTCATCCCAAATGGCACCCTATTTAGTGCACTACTTTTGACCAGGGCATATAGGGCCCATTTGGGACTTATGCACTGAGCTCCTGGCTGATGTTTAGTCCTGTCTCTGCCTCATCCCTCAGTTATTTATCATGCAGAGGCTGGTTATGCAGTCCCAGTCCCAGCTTGGTGAAGCCAGCCCAGTCATTTCTCCTATATGGAGACAACAGAGAAGGACACAATCTTGTCCCAGTACTCCAGCTTGGTGAAGCCAGCCCAGTCATTCTTCCTATATGGAGACAACAGAGAAGGACACAATCTGTCCCAGTACTCCAGCTTGGTGAGCCAGCCCAGTCATTCTGGGTGGCAGGTAGCGTAGTGGTTAGAGTGTTGGGCCAGTAACCAAATGTTTTCTAGATCAAATCCCAGAGTTGACAAGGTGAAAATCTGTAGTTCTTCCCCTGTTCCTAGGCTGTCATTGTAAATAAGAATGTTTTATGTCTAGTTAAATATATATATATATTTTTTTAATCATCCTATATATTGAGACAACAGAGAAAGACACAATCCTTTCCCAGTAGCCCAGCTTGGGGGAGCCAGCCCAGTCTTCTTCCTGTATGGAGACAACACAGAGAGAGACCTCTCAGAGCTTCTACTGGCACCACATTAAACATTGCTCTGACAACATTGTGATGTCTCAGCATGGTGCCGTCTAGATGGAGTTGGATAGGCAGAAGGAAGATGTAAGCAAGCTTCTGTTTGTCATTTCCTTGATGAACATTGAATCCTGTGGAATGTGGAAAAGACCAGAATCTATACAGTTTCCCTGACACCTCTCTGGTTTCATCTCTCCAGTACACCTCCTCCTGCCAATCGGAGCACATTTGTCAGCATCTCAACATTTATATAGCATAGTAAACATGGAAAATATTGTACATAATCTATACGGTGCAGAAGTGAAACCTTCTAGATTTGTGGAGCTGGGATTGGGAAGGCAGAAGGAAAACGGTTGAATACCAAAGATGGCACGTAATGAATGGAAGATAATATACAGTACACTGGATACAGTATTCCTGTGACGCTGTGACCATCTGTTGTTCTCAATAGTGATCCATACAGATATGAATAGAAAGTCAACTACAGAGTTACAGTATAGCACAAATTATATTCATATTAGACAATCCATTATGATCGTTTTCCTAATACATCCATAGAACCATACACTATACCTGTTACTTCCTGGTCTCTCTGAATTGGTTCTTAATTCTCCAGTCCACCTCTTCCTGGTCTCTCTGAATCTGGTTCTAATTCTCCAGTTCCACCTCTTCCTGGTCTCCTCTGAATCTGGTTCTAATTCTCCAGTCCACCTCTTCCTGGTCTCTCTGAATCTGGTTCTAATTCTCCAGTCCACCTCTTCCTGGTCTCTCTGAATCTTGGTTCTAATTCTCCAGTCCACCTCTTCCTGGTCTCTCTGAATCTGGTTCTAATTCTCCAGTCTCACCTCTTCCTGGCTCCTCTCCAGCTAATCCAATCTGGCTCAGTGCAGCTCACGGTGTAAAAGGTAAAGGTCACATGTTTCATTAGTGGTTGGAGGATGAGCTTCTCTCTGTGTTTTTCCCTGGTGCAGCCACTGGGACACAGAGAAGGAGCATTGCCTGAGTTCCAAATAGTACCCTATTCCCTATATGGTGCAAAGGGCCCTGGTCAAAAGTAGTGCACTATATAGGGAATAGGGTCATTGATCTCCTTACCGTAACAACAGTTGCCCATCCAAACAATAAGCTCACATTACTACCTTCATCCTACTCCAGATTTACACAGAAAACAGAAAACCGCCACTGGTCTGTTAGGCTTTAGATAGAGTACCAAAGCCATAGGCTAAGTAGCTCTTAGTACCCTCATCAGAGTCCCTTTGAACAGAATAGAGTCCCAGACATTGACTAGATCCCAAATTGCACCATACACATAGTGCACTACTTTTGACCAAAACAGACAAAACTGTTCCAATTGGGACACTTCCTCAGAATCCCTGATTCCCTTTGTGTGGGGCACAGTGGAGGTCCCATCGGATGCATTGTCAATAGCTTCTGGATAGGGAGCAGATTGATACTCCACTTGACATTCAGCTCAGTCAGCTATCCCCTATCAGCATGATGAATCAAATCAAATCAAATGTATTTATATAGCCCTTCTTCTTACATCAGCTGATATCTCAAAGTGCTGTACAGAAACCCAGCCTAAAACCCCAAACAGCAAGCAATGCAGTGTAGAAGCACGGTGCTAGGGAAAACTCCCTAGAAAGGCCAAAACCTAGGAAGAAACCTAGAGAGGAACCAGGCTATGAGGGGTGGCCAGTCCTCTTCTGGCTGTGCCGGGTTGGAGATTATAACAGAACATGGCCAAGATAGTTCAAATGTTCATAAATGACCAGATGGTCAAATAATATTAATCACAGTAGTTGTCGAGGGTGCAACAAGTCAGCACCTCAGGAGTAAATGTCAGCTGGCTTTTCATAGCCGATCATTGAGAATATCTCTACCGCTCCTGCTGTCTAGAGAGTTGAAAACAGCAGGTCTGGGACGGTAGCACGTCCGGTGAACAGGTCAGGGTTCCATAGCGCAGGCAGAACAGTTGAAACTGGAGCAGCAGCACGGCCAGGGTGGACTGGGGACAGCAAGGAGTCATCATGCCAGGTAGTCCTGAGGCATGGTCCTAGGGCTCAGGTCCTCCGAGAGAGAGAGAGAGAAAGAGAAAGAAAGAAAGAAAGAAAGAAAGAAGAAAGAAAGAAAGAAAGAAAAAGAAAGAAAGAAGAGAGAATTAGAGAGGCATACTTAAATTCACACAGGACACCGGATAAGACAGGAGAAATCTCCAGATATAACAGACTGACCCTAGCCCCCGACACATAAATTGGCTGCAGCATAAATACTGGAGGGTGAGACAGACAGAGGGGTCAGGAGACACTGTGGCCCCATCCGATGATACCCCCGGACAGGGCCAAACAGGCAGGATATAACCCCACCCACTTTGCCAAAGTACTGCCCCACACCACTAGAGGGATATCTTCAACCACCAACTTACCATCCTGAGACAAGGCTGAGTATAGCCCACAAAGATCTCCGCCACGGCACAACCCAAGTGTTTGAAGTGTTTAATATGGGTCTAGTGCCTAGTTCTATCAATATGATGAGGTGTTTAACATGGGCTAGTGCCTAGTCTATCAGTATGATGAGGTGTTTAACATGGGGCTAGTGCCTAGTTCTATCAATATGATGAGGTGTTTTAACATGGGTCTAGTGCCTAGTTCTATCAGTATGATGAGGTGTTTTAACATGGGGCTAGTGCCTAGTCCTATCAGTATGATGAGGTGTTTTAACATGGGTCTAGTGCCTAGTTCTTATCAGTATATGATGAGGTGTTAACATGGGGCTAGTGCCTAGTTCTATCAGTATGATGAGTGTTTTAACATGGGTCTAGTGCCTAGTTCTATCAGTATGATGAGGTGTTTTAACATGGGGCTAGTGCCTAGTCCTATCAGTATGATGAGGTGTTCAACATGGGGCTAGTCCCTAGTTCTATCAGTATGATGAGGTGTTTAACATGGGGCTAGTGCCTAGTTAATATGGCGCTGACAGATAGGGCAGCTCTGCTTCTAGCTCCAAAGCAACTTTGCAGTATTTTGGTTTTCGTTTGTAATTTCTTATATTATAGCCCAAGAAATGTTCCTTCATTCCATTATTAATCTTTTAGGTTGTGTGTATTGTGTGTATTGTTGTGAATTGTTAGATATTACTGCACTGTTTGAGCTAGAAACACAAGCATTTCGTGTTTTACATGGCTAGTGCTAGTCCTATCAGTATGTGAGTGTTTTACATGTAGTGTTAGTTCTATCAATATGATGAGGTGTTTAACACGGGGCTAGCCTAGTCCTATCAGTATGATGAGGTTTTTACCATGGTGCTAGCTGTCTAGTTCTCTCAGTATGAGGAGGGTGTTTAACATGGGGCTAGTGCCTAGTCCTATCAGTATGAGGAGGTGTTTAACATGGGGCTAGTGCCTAGTCCTATCAGTATGATGAGGTGTTTTAACATTGGGGCTAGTGCCTAGTTCTATCAGTATGATGAGTGTTTCAACATGGGCTAGTGCCTAGTTCTATCAGTATGATGAGGTGTTTTACATGGTGCTAGCTGTCTAGTTCTCTCAGTATGATGAGGTGTTTTACATGGGGCTAGCTGCCTAGTTCGATCAGTATGATGAGGTGTTTAAACATGGGGCTTAGTGCCTAGTTCTATCAGTACTGCTACTCTCTTCTGTTCATCATATGCATAGTCACTTTAACCATACCTAAATGTACATACTACGTCAATAAGCCTGACTAACRGGTGTCTGTATATAGCCTTGCTACTCTTATTTTCAAATGTATTTTTACTGTTGTTTTATTTCTTTACTTACCTACACACACACACACACCTTTTTTTCACACTATTGGTTAGAGCCTGTAAGTAAGCATTTCACTGTAAGGTCCACTACACCTGTTGTATTCTGCGCACGTGACAAATCAACTTTGATTTGATTTGACACTAACAATCTTGAAGTTGTAGCTAGCATTATTTATTATTTGTGTTTAATCCAGTTGCAGTGATATTAATGATGAATATAATAAGGTCTGTGTGTTTGATTGCCAAAGGCTCTGTATGCTTTCCAAATTGCACCATTGGCCCTGGTCAAAAGTAGGGCACTACATAGGAAATAGGGTGSTATTTGGGATACAGYGATCAGTAGTGGGTGTAGCAGGCCTTGGGATGGACTTAGCCATCAGAAAAAGATAGGCAGACACTGGTGTCTTATTAAAACTCTTTGGTGTCTAGAGATTCTTTTTCTCTCTCCCTCTCTCTCTCTCTCTCGCTCTAATTGAAAGGGCTTTATTGGCATGGGAAACATATATTTACATTGCTAAAGCAAGTGAAAGAGATAGTAAACAAAAGTGAAATAAACAATTAAAAAAATGTCAAATTATGGCTATATGTGTTGTAACGATGTGCAAATAGTTAAAGTACAAAAGGGAAAATAAATAAACATATATGTATATACACTGCTCAAAAAAATAAAGGGAACACTTAAACAACACAATGTAACTCCATGGCAGTGCTCTGGCAGTGCTCCTCCTGCTCAAAGGCGGAGGTAGCGGTCCTGCTGCTGGGTTGTTGCCCTCCTACGGCCTCCTCCACGTCTCCTGATGTACTGGCCTGTCTCCTGGTAGCGCCTCCATGCTCTGGACACTATGCTGACAGACACAGCAAACCTTCTTGCCACAGCTCGCATTGATGTGCCATCCTGGATGAGCTGCACTACCTGGAGACACTTGTGTGGGTTGTAGACTCCGTCTCATGCTACCACTAGAGTGAGAGCACCGCCAGCATTGAAAAGTGACCAAAACATCAGCCAGGAAGCATAGGAACTGAGAAGTGGTCTGTGGTCACCACCTGCAGAATCACTCCTTTATTGGGGGTGTCTTGCTAATTGCCTATAATTTCCACCTTTTGTCTATTCCATTTGCACAACAGCATGTGAAATTTATTGTCAATCAGTGTTGCTTCCTAAGTGGACAGTTTGATTTCACAGAAGTGTGATTGACTTGGAGTTACATTGTGTTGTTTAAGTGTTCCTTTATTTTTTTGAGCAGTGTATATAGTATATGGGTTGTATTCACTCACTCACCTCATCTCCACCACACTCTTTATCTCTCTAAGCCCTGACCCCAGATCAGTATTATCTTCTCTAAGCCCTGACCCAGAACAGTATTATCTTCTCTAAGCCTGACACCAATCAGTATTATATTCTCTAAGCCCTGACCCAGATCAGTATTATATTCTCTAAGCCCTGACCCCAGATCAGTATTATCTTCTCTAAGCCCTGACCCCAGAACAGTATTATCTTCTCTAAGCCCTGACCCCAGACAGTATTATATTCTCTAACCTGACCCCAGATCAGTAGTATCTTCTCTAAGCCCTGACCCAGAACAGTATTATCTTCTCTAAGCCTGACCCAGAACAGTATATTATTCTCTAAGCCCTGACCCCAGAACAGTAGTATCTTCTCTAAGCCCTGACCCCAGAACAGTATTATATTCTCTAAGCCCTACCCAGAACAGTATATCTTCTCTAAGCCCTGACCCCAGAACAGTATTATATTCTCTAAGCCCTCACACCAGAACAGTAATTATTCTGCCGTCATTACAGCATTACAGCTTCAAAGTCAGTCAGCCAGCATACGGTGTCTGTGTGTGTGTGTGTGTCTTTCATTCCATTTTGTATTTATTATGGATCCCCATCCCCATTAGCTGCTGTCAAGGCAGCAGCTACTCTTCCTGGGGTCCAGCAAAATTAAGGCAGTTTATACAATTTTACATAAAATATTATAATACATTGACAGATTTCACAACACACTGTGTGCCCTCAGGCCCCTACTCCACCACTACCACATATCTACAGTACAAAACCCATGTGTACGTGTGTGTATAGTGCATTGTTATCGTGGTGTGTGTGTGTTGTGTGTGTGTGTGTGTGTGTGTGTGTGTGTGTGTGGTGTGTGGTGTGTGTGTGTGTGTGTGTGTGTGTGTGTGTGTGGTGTGTGTGTGTGTGTGTGTGTGTGTGTGTGATGTGTGTTGTGTGGTGTGTGTGTTGTGTGTGTGTCTGTGTATGTTTGTGTTGCTTCACGTCCGCTGTCTTAAGTGTATTTTCTGTTTAATCTACTTTTACTGTTCATCAGTTCTGATGTGTAATCAGTTATGTAGTATGCTAGTACTGTGTCCATAGTCTGTTCTGCTGCGATGCGAGAACCTCTTGTGGCATGTTTTGTGGGGTATGCATGGCGTCTGAGCTGTGCGCCAGTAGTTCAACATGTGTAAATATAAAAGGTGTAAATATTTGTATGAACATAACAAGATTCAACAACTGAGACATGAACTGAACAACTTCCACAGACATGTGACTAACAGAAATGGAATAATGTGTCCCTGAACAAATGGTGGTCAAAATCAAAAGTAACAGTCAGTATCTGGTGTGGCCACCTGCTGCATTAAGTACTGCGGTGCATCTCCTCCTCATGGACTGCACCAGATTTGCCAGTTCTTGCTGTGAGATATTACCCCACTCTTCCACCAAGGCACTGCAAGTTCCCGGACATCTGGGGGAATGGCCCTAGCCCTCACCCTCCGATCCAACAGGTCCCAGACGTGCTCAATGAATTGAGATTCCGGGCTCTTCGCTGGCCATGGCAGAACACTGACATTCCTGTCTTGCAGGAAATCACAAACAGAACGAGCAGTTGGCTGGTGGCATTGTCATGCTGGAGGGTATGTCAGATGAGCCTGCAGGAAGGGTACCACATGAGGGAGGAGGATGTCTTCCCTGTAACGCAAGTGTTTAGATTGCCTGCAATGACAAGCTCAGTGCCATAATGCTGTGACACACTGCCCAGACCAATGACAGACCACTCCACCTCCAAATCGATCCCGCTCCAGAGTACAGGCCTCGGTGTAACTCATTTCCTTTGACGATAAACGCAAATCCGACCATCACTCCTGGTGAGACAAAACTGCGACTCGTCAGTGAAGAGCACTTTTTGCAGTCCTGTCTGGTCCAGCGATGGTGGGTTTGTGCCATAGGCTACATTGTTCGGTGATGTCTGGTGAGGACCTGCCTTACAATAGGCCTACAAGCCCTCAGTCCAGCCTCTCTCAGCCTAATTGCGGACAGTCTGAGCACTGATGGAGGGATTGGTCGTTCCTGGTGTAACTCGGGCAGTTGTTGTTGCCATCCTGTACCTGTCCCGCAGGTGTGATGTTCGGATGTACCGATCCTGTGCAGGTGTTGTTACACGTGGTCTGCCACTGCCGAGGATGATCAGCTGTCCGTCCTGTCTCCCTGTAGTGCTGTCTTAGGCGTCTCACAGTACGGACATTGCAATTTATTGCCCTGGCCACATTTGCAGTCCTCATGTCTCCTTGCAGCATGCCTATGGCACGTTCACGCAGATGAGCAGGGACCCTGGGCATATTTCTTTTGGGGMTTTTCAGAGTCAGTAGAAGGGCCTCTTTAGTGTCCTAAGTTTTCATYACTGTGACCGTAATTGCCTACCGTCTGTAAGCTGTTAGTGTCTTAACAACCGTTCCACAGGTGCATGTTCATTAATAGTTTATGGTTCATTGAACAAGCATGGGAACCAGTGTTTAAACCCTTTACAATGAAGATCTGTGAAGTTATTTGGATTTTTARGAATTATCTTTGAAAGACAGTGTCCTGTAAAAGGGACGTTTCTTTTMTTGCTGAYTTTAGTTGGCAATATAAATTGGTTTAGTGATGAATGAGCTATCTGATTCCATGAACGATGAAGCTGAGTTTACTTTTTTCCCCAAAATGTTATTTTAAGGTGCTCCAATGCTTTCATTCTTTATGTCATATATCTTTATTTCATAGTGTAGTTTCTTCTTCTTTTCATTCAGTTTAGTCACWTGATTTATCAATTTGCAATTCATTTGCCAATCGGTTGTGCAGCCAGACTTATTTGCCATTCCTTTTGCCTCATCCCTCTAAACTATACCGTTTTTAAATTCCTCATCAATCCACAGGGATTTA
>NW_019942836.1:64927-92146 GCF_002910315.2 Salvelinus sp. IW2-2015
CAGTGCTAACGTGGACTTCCCTACCTAGGGGCCCACCCGGCCTCAGTGCTAACAGTGGGACTTCCCTACTAAGGGCAAAACACCGCCTCAGTGCTAACACGTGACTTTTCCCCTACTAGGGCACACCGCCTCAGTGCTAAACAGTGGACTTCCTACTAGGGCACACCGCCTCAGTGCTAACAGTGACCTTCTACTAGGGCACAACGCCTCAGTGCTAACAGTGACTTCCTACTAGGGCACACCGCCTCAGTGCTAACAGTGGACTTCCTAATAGGGCACACCGCCTCAGTGCTAACAGTGGGACTTCTACTAGGGCCACCGCCTCAGTGCTAACAGTGGACTTCCTACTAGGGCACACGCGCCTCAGTGCTAACAGTGGACTTCCTACTAGGGACACCGCCTCAGTGCTAACAGTGGACTTCCTACTAGGGCACACCGCTCAGTGCTAACAGTGGACTCGCTACTAGGGCACACCACCCCTCAGTGCTAAGAGTGGACTTCCTACTAGGGCACAACCTGCCTCAGTGCTAACAGCATAACATTCTGGTTCATAGCACATATTCACTGCATGACAAAGCTGTAGGATCCAGTAGAGGCATTCAAGGCTGTTTAGAAGGGAACTAAATTAGGTATCACTTAGCATTGGTGCTTACCAACGCCCCCTGGCTGAAATGGGCATTGCTTGATGCATTATGACATCTCTCCGTCAAATGGATAGGGATTAACCTGAGCTGGGCAGAGGTCATGGTAGTCATTGTCTCAACGAAACCTTATATGCTGTGAAGGATCCGAACCACCAAAGATTTGGGGGATCCGTCCTCCTGCATAAAAAGTGATTGTTGTTTCCAAAAAGGTATAGCGAAATTGTAAACAGTTACAACGCAATTGAGCTGCCAATAATCACGGAGCTCAGTTGTGAACAGAAATAATCCTGTTAAACGCGTTCATTGGCCGATTCACAGCGAGAGGAACACAGGGCCAGATAATGCACTCAGAGAGGGCACCAGAGGCCAAAGATAGGGGGGGGTGACTAGACGAGGGCACAGCGGCCAAGATACTGATCAAGAGACGGACGCACAGGGCCCAGATATGATGGGCCATATTTATGAGGTGCTAGTAGCAGAGAGTCAATTCAAGCGTCCTTCTAAAAATTCCAGTTTCAACTGTTCAGAGCTGCACTTCATAATGTAAATTAACTAACCGCACATAGACAACAATAGAATCGATTTCCCATGTCCTGGTGTAGTACATTCGGGAGAGCTTAGTAATGCTTCATTTACTCCAAGCTCTGGCGGTAGGACATTGTTTTTTGTCAGGCTTCTTCAGCTCCCCTCTCCCTAGTGGAGAACAAAAGTAGTGACTGTGTCATTGCCGGTTAGTAGTAGTGAGTAGGTAGTAGGTAGTGGTCATTAAGTAAATATTAGTACGAAGTCGGTAGTGTAGCGTAGATGGTAGTAGTAGTAGTAGTCAGTAAGTCGGTAAGTCATAGTCAGTCGAGTGGTAAGTAGTAGTAGTGTGGGTAGTAGTATAGTAGTGGTAGTTAGAGTGTTGGTGCTAGGTCGCTACAGTAGTAGAGTGCGGAGTAGAGCTGGTAGTATAGTGTGGTAAGTATTAGTATATGGTGGTCAGTAGTAGATAAGGGGTGTACTGGTATACGTAGTGTGTAAGAGTAGATGCATGTAGTAGTAGTAAGCAGTGGCAGTAATAGTAGTAATTAGTAGGTAGACGTCGAGTAGTGGTAGTGAGTGAATAAGTAGTCAATAGTGTCGGTTAGTATGTCGGTCAGTAGGTAGATAGTTACTGTAGATTAGTATAGGTAGTAGTAGTAAGTAGGTGTAATAGCTGTCTTAAAGTAGCTACTTAGAGTAGTTGTGTAGTGAGTCCAGTAGGTAGTAAGCTAGTAACTTAGTTGCGTAGTAGTAATTCGGACGAGTGAGTGGTTAATGGTCACGGGTAGTAGTAGTAGTAGTAGTCCACGTAGTAGTAGTGGTAAGTGTATGGGAGTCAGTGGGCATAGTGGTAGTGCGTTCAGTAGAGTTGAGTCGCGTGAGTTAGTAAGTAGTATGTCAGGTGTAGTATAGTAAGTGGGCTAATACGCGCTAGTAGTGATATAGTGGTAGTGATAAAGGTAGGTAGTAGTGTTACAGTGGTAGAGTAGTCCTATAGTATATGGTGTTAGTGGTAGTAAATAAGTGGGTAGTAGTTGGTAACGTAGGGGAGTAGGTAGTAGTGTACGTGTAAGTGGTAGTATAGTGAGTGCGTAGTGGTAGTAATCAGTGGTATAGGTGGAGTGGTGAGAATAGTAGTAAGTGGTAGTGTTGAATAGTGTCAGTAGTAAAGTAGAGTGGTGTAGTTAATAGGGTGGTAATATATGGTTATGGTAGTAGTCAAGTAGTAGTAAAAGTCACGGTGGTATTGTAGTAAATAGTTGGTACGTAGTGGTCAAGTGTGTAGTGTAGTAGTAGTCGGTAGTAGTAGTAATAGTGTCGTTGATTGGTGAGTGGTCGTCCACAGTAGTATGTATAGTAACATGTTGTAGTGTGGTAGTAAGTAGTTGATAGCCCTAACTCAGCTAGCTAGTAGTGTCGCGTCATAACGAGTCATGAGTAGTTGATATAGTAGTTAGTCAAGTGGTGGTGAGTGGTAGTAATAGTGGTAGTAATAGTGTAGTAATAGTAATAGTGGGTAAGTGGTAGTAATAGTGGTAGTAGTAGTAAGTAGTGGTATGGTAGTAATAGTGGATAGTACATTTAACATTTACTTAAGTCATTTAGCAGACGCTCTTATCCAGAGCGACTACAACATTGGTGCATTCACCTTATGAATATCCGTGGAACAACCACTTTCACAATAGTGCATCTAACTCTTTCTAAGGGGGAGGGGGATAGTGATAGTAGATGTAATAGTAGTAGTAATAGTGGTAAGTAGTTAGTAATAGTGGTAGTAGTAGTAGTCAGTGGTAGTAGTAAGTAATAGTGGTAGTAGTAGTAGTAGTAGACAGAACCTGACGCGCTAGCGATCCATACGTCACCGGCAAACCGGGCATGATGACTCCTGCTGTCCCAGTCCACCTGGCCTTGCTGCTGTTCCAGTTTCAACTGTTCTGCCTGCTGTTATGGAACCCCTACCTGTTCAAACTCTTAAGGGATCGCCGCCTATGAAAGCCAACCTGAACTTTTATTCTGATTATTATTTGACCATTGCTTGTCATTTAATGAACATTTTGAAAATCTTGGCTCTCTCTAATTCTCTCCCTTTCTCTTTTCTTTCTCTCTCTCGGCGGACCGGCAGCCCTAGACCATACTCAGGCACTTACCGGCATGATGACTCCCTTGCTGTGCCCAGTCGCCTGGCCCTGCTGCTATTCCAGTTTTCAACTGTTCTCCTGCGGTTATGGAACCCCTACCTGTCCCAGAACCTGCTGTTTTCAATTTCTAATGATCCGGCTATGAAAAGCAACTGACATTTATTCCTGATTATATTCCCATGCTTGTCATTTTTTGAAACATTTTGAAAATCTTGGCTCTCTCTTAAATTCTCTCCTTCGTGCTCTCTCTTCCTCTCTGTCTCGGACGACCTGAGCCCTGGCGACCGTGCGTCGGGGGCTTGCGGGCGTGATGGCTTCCCCTTGCTGTCCCCATGTCCACCTGGCCCTTGCTGCCTATTCAGGTTTAGCTGTTCTGCCTGCGCGTTATGGAACCGCCACCGTGTCCCGGACCTGCTATTTTCAACACTCTTGATGATCGGCTATGAAAAGCCAACTGAAAAATTATTCCATGATTATTATTTGACCATGCTGTCACTTATGGAACATTTTTGAAACATCTTGGATAGTTCTGTTATAATCTCCACCCAGCACAGCGCAGAAGAGGACTGGCCCACCCCTCATACCTGGCCTCTCTAGGTTTCTTTCCTAGGTTTTGGCCTTTTCTAGGAGTTTTTCCTAGCCACCGTGCTTCTAACACCTTGCATTGTTTTGCTGTTTGGGGTTTTACGGCTGGGTGTCTTTAGCAGCACTTCATGATATTAGCTGATGTAACGAAGGGCTATATAAAATAAAACTTGAAATTTGATTTGATTTGATTTAGTGATATAGTAGTTAATAGTGATAGTGTAGTATAGTGGTGTGGTAGTATGTCTAGTAGGTAGTAAGTAGTAGTAGTGGTAGTTGGTAGTAATAGTGGGTAGTAGTGGTGGTAGTAGTTGTAGTATTAGTAGTAGTACTGGTAGTAGTAGTAATAGTGGTAGTAGTAATGTTAGTAATAGTGGTAGTGGTGTAGTAGTGGTAATGGTAGTAGTTATGGTAGTGGTAGTAGTAGTGATAGTAGTAGTAGTAGTAGTGGTACTGGTAGTAGGTAGTAATAGTGGTAGTAGTAATGGATAGTGTAGTAATAGTGGCAGTAGTGGTAATAGTGGTAGTACTAGTAGTGGTAGTAGTAGGTTATGTGGTAGTGGTAGTGGTAGTAGTAGTCATGGTCAGTAGTTTGTAGAGGTAGTAGTACATCGTATTGGTAGTGGTAGTAATAGTGGTTAGTGGTAGTGTAGTAGTGGTGTAATAGTGTTATGGTTGTAGTAGTGGTATTAGTGGTAGTAGTGGTACGTCGTGGTATAGTAGTTGTACTAATAGTGGTAGTGGTACTAATAGTGGTAGTAGTAGTAGTGGTTACTAATAGTGGTAGGTTTTAACTGGTTTCTCGTTGTCACAGACTGAATTGTACACCAATTTACAATCATAACTTTAATCAGATATAGTGATCAAATATTGAAATCCTTAAACTAGCAATACACTTAATATAATACCAATGTTATAATATGCAATATATACAAAAATACAATACAACAACAAGGTTTGGGGTTTGCAAGCTTTAGAAAAACACATCTTTAGAGTTCTTAGGTAGGCATTTCAAGTGCTGAAATGTTGGAATATGGAATGGGAGAGTTCTGATAGCGGCCTGTGCGTGTCATGCGGAGTGTTCAGTTTGTGGCTGTCTTCTGGGTTGCCCATCCAGTAATCTGTTTTCTGATTGGGGAGCCAGTTCTGCAGAGATTTAGAAAATGTCACGCAGATCTGCTTCCGTCTGCTCTCCAAGGGCATGATTCCAAGGGTTTCAAGGGCTTCCCAGTAGCTGCTGTAAGAACCGTTGAGATTTATTCTGCAGGTTGTCTTCTGAACCRGCTCCAGCTGAGCAGCCAGGGTGCCAGGCAGGCACYGCATACTCCYGAACTGGTTTTACGTAGTAGCCGATGTAGACGGACAGGAGGTCTGCTGTGGTTACAGAGAAACGCTTAATGCGCTTGAYGAGGAACAGCTTCCTGCTGGTGCTTGTGGTCATGGTGTCAACCTGGCTGCTCCAGCGCAGGTCTCGCTGGACAGTGAGAGACCCTGACCCTGACCCCAGAGACCCTGACCTTTAATGTCTCTGACAGGGGTACAGCGTTGATGAGGAGTGGTAGTACATGGGGTGTTTTTTTTATATTTTTTTTATAGAAGGTGACATGCATCACAACACATTTCTTCTCATTGAGGAGCATGCCATTGGTGCTCAACCAGATGCATCCAGGTGCTCAACTCATTCAGTTGCTTCTGCATTGATGATGGTTGCTGCAGTTCCCTGGTTTCAAGCAGATTCATGTAATTGGCGTACAGTATTTCCACACAGGATTGGCAGCTTCATGTAGGGAAGAGGGTGTCATTTGGAACGCACACCCAGACAGGAGACAGCTGCAGACGTTCCTTATTATTGATCCAAAAATAAAGATGATACGTTTTCCCTTCATGGCTATACGGCTACGCCTATTAACCTGTCTTACCCCAGCGTTCCGCTAGCGGAACTCCTCCCACATTCCACTGAAAAGGCAGAGCGCGAAATTCAAAAAATATTTTTTTGAAATATTCAACTTTCACACATTAACAAGTCCAATACAGCAAATGAATGATAAACATCTTGTGAATCCAGTCAACATGTCCGATTTTTAAAATGTTTTACAGCAAAAACACCACGTATATTTATGTTAGCTCACCACCAAATACAAAAAAGCACAGACATTTCTTTCACAGCACAGGTAGCTTGCAGAAAACCAACCAAACTAACCAAGAACCAACCAAACTAACCAAGAAACAACTTCATCAGATGACAGTCTTATAACATGATTTTACAGAAAAAATCTATGTTTTGTTCGAAAAATGTGCATATTTTAGCTATAATCAGTTTTACATTGCCAGCTACCATCACAGCTACCGTCAACAATAGGACCGAAGCAGCCAGAGTAATTATAGAGACCAATGTGGAATACCTAAATACTCATCTAAAAACATTTCTGAAAAATGCATGGTGAACAGCAATGAAAGACAGCATCTTGTGAATCCAGCCAATATTTCAGATTTTTTAAGTGTTTTACAGCGAACACAATATAGCATTATATTAGCTTACCACAATAGCCAGAAACACAAGCCATTTACCAGCAGCAAAGTTAGCGATCGTAACAAACCAGCAAAATATATATAATTTTTGAATAACCTTGATAAGTTTCATCAGATGACAGTCCTATAACATCAGGTTATTACAATCACTTATGTTTTGTTCGAAAATGTGCATATTTAGGCTGAAATCAGTGGTTATACATTGTGCTAACGTAGCATCTTTTCCCAGAATGTGCGGATATTTTTCTAAAACTCACCTATTCTGACAAATAAGCTATTCATAAACATGACTAAAAATACATGTTGTATAGGAAATCGATAGATAAACTAGTTCTTAATGCAATCGCGCGTGTTTAGAATTCTAAAAATAACTTCATTACGACATCCAGCTTATGTTATAGGGAGAGGTGGCCAAATTGGCGCTAACTACTAGTACAACATGTTCGACAGATATATGAAATAGCATCATAATGGTCTACTTTTGTATGATCTTCATCAGAATGTTGTCAAGGTGGTCCTTTGTCCAGAAAATCGTTGTTTGGATTTAGAATGTCCTCTTCTCCAGTCAATTAGCACGGAAGCTAGCAAAGTGGCGCGAAGCCTCTTCTTCGTGAACAAACGCAAACAAGCAACACGCCTAACGTCCCGAAAAAATTTCAAATAATCTAATAATCTATATTGAAAAAACATACTTTACGTGATATTGTCACATGTATCAAATAAAATCAACCGGAGATATTAGTCGTCTATAACGACAGCTTTACAGAAGGCATACCAGGTACTTCTCGCGCGTTCCGAAAAAGGAATTGGGGTCACGTCATCCAAGAGCTTTTATTCGACCTCATGATGTTATACACTCCATTTCTTCTCTCACTGTGCCTGTTGACATCTAGTGGAAGGCGTATGAAGGTGCTGTATACTAATAAATATCAAGCACATTTATAGGCAGGCCCAAAACAGAGCATCGATTTCAGATTTTCCACTTCCTGTCAGGAAGTTTGCTGCAAAATGAGTGTTCTGCTTTTACTCACAGATATAATTCAAACGGTTTTAAAACTAGAGAGTGTTTTCTATCCAATAGTAATAATAATATGCATATTGTACGAGCAGAAAATAGAGTACGAGGCCATTTAATTGGGCACGATTTTCCCCAAGTGAAAATAGCGCCCTCTGTCCTCACAGAGCACCAGCATCAAGGCCCTGAAGGGAAAGGGGATGGATGGTTCAATAATTGTTGTTTGTCTGGGCTCAAATTGTGAAATTGCAGACTATTGTTTTTGACAATGTAGGGTTTGCCAGCTACAGTATTTGCTATTTGGGAGTGAGAATAAGACCATACCTCAGTTCCATATGGAGAGGTATCCTGCTCTTTTGCACACCAGTATTTCTACTTGCACATCCTCATCTGTACATCTATCACTCCAGTGTAAATTGCTAAATTGTCATTACTTCGCTACTATGGCCTATTTAGTGCCTTACCTTCTTACTACATTTGCACACACTGTATACAGATTTTTCTATTGTGTACGTTTGTACGTTTGACTGTACGTTTGTTTATGTGTAACACTGTGTTGTTGTTTTTGTCACACTGCTTTGCTTTATCTTGGCCAGGTCGCAGTTGTAAATGAGAACTTGTTCTCAACTGGTCTACCTGGTTAAATAAAGGTGAAATCAAATTAAAAAAATATATTTTTTAAACTAGTCAGGGTCTAGTTCATTAGGCACTTAACTGAGTTAGAAACTGCCTGAAACAAAGAGGGACTCCTTGAAGTTGTTCAATATGAAACATAACATTTTTGTTTTCCATTGCATTTAAAAAAAATGTTTTCCATTGTGCCCTAATGAACATGACCCTTCCTGTTCCATATGGAGAGGTACCCTGTGTAGTGAACATGTCATTAGTCATGTTTCTCCGAGAGGGGGCATTGTTCCARTACATGTAATGGGTGAACTAGAGAGCTAGGTTATTAGAGGGAATGAAGAAGATGGATTTAGAATGTATTGCAGTCATCATAGCTCACTCAAAGAAACACTTAGCAAAGGGGCAGAATAGCTATATTATTTTGTAGTTAAAGTAGAAGCAATTACTTCATTGGTTATTACAGTGTAATTATTGATTTACTATGTCATTTCTTAGTAAATACCTAGCCATTTATTTAGCATAAAATCAAGTGCTTCCGCTCTCTCTCTCTCTCTCTCTCTCCTGTTGATGGTGCAGTGAAGGTGTTTGTAGTCTGAGTTGCAGATTGATTCATATGTTTCTTCGTTGTTGAATGGCGTAGTCACCTCCCTCTCTCTCTTTTTCTTTCTCTCTGTTTCTCTCTCTTTCTCTGCCTCCGCCCCATCTKTCTCCCCCTCTCTCTCTCTCTCTGTCTCTCTCTGTCTTCTAAAACCACCAGCTCAGACAGATATTTGCCTGCTAGTTCACTCTTAGAAAYAAGTGTTATCTAGAACCTAAAACGGTTATTCAGCTGTCCCCATAGGAGAACCTTTTGAAGAACCATTTATGGTTCCAGGTAGAACCCTTTTGGGTTCCATTTAAAACACTTTCCACAAAGGGTTCTACAGTACCTGGAACAAAAATGSGTTCTATCTGYAACCAAKAAGGGTTATCCTATGGGGACCGTTGAAAATCCCTTGTGGAACCCTGTTTTCTAAGAGTGTACTCACTGGAGAACAGCTTCCTCTGAGCTGCTAGGGAGCTAAATACAGTATGAAGTGGAGGCTGAGGCTTCAGCAGGGTTTCTGTAAGACAGGTCAATTATATAATTGGGGTTGCTCATTATTATTCTTGTTCCCCACATAGCCTTTTCCCCGGGCTGCCCTGTAGCATGTTAAGTTAAGCCCCGGGGCTCAAAGGTCTGATTATGTCATTGTGATCTTCCTCAGTAAGGGTTGATTATTTGAGATTTACATCTCATTAGGTAAGCCTCCACTGAGTGCCATTAAATGACCTCAGAGCCCCATAAAATATTGGCGTTCTGCCCTTTTGAAATGTCATTCCTGTACTTTGTCCATCATCGGTTCTGCACTTAAAAGTGTATAATGAGATACTATAGATATTCACCAGATATTGTAGATACCCACCAGATACTGCAGATACTGTAGATACTGTAGATACTGTAGATARTGTAGATACTGTAGATACTCACTAGCTACTATAGATATTCACTAGATACTGTACATACTCACCAGATACTGTAGATACTGTAGATACTGTACATACTCACCATATACTGTAGATACTGTAGATATTCAAGAGATACTGTAGATACTCACCAGATACTGTAGATACTGTAGATACTGTACATACCTCACCAGATACTGTAGATTTACTGTAGATACTGTATCTGAACGTAGATTCTCTGTAGATATTCACTACAAGACTCTGTACATACTCCCCCGGATACTGTACATACTGTAGATACTCACCATATACTGTAGATACTGTAGTATCAAAGATCTGTATATTCACCAGATACTGTAGATACTGTAGATCCCATTACTACTACAGATACTGTAGACTTTTCACACCAGATACTGTACACTACTCACCAGATACTGTAAATACTGTGATATTCACAGTACTGAACATACTCACCAGATACTGGAATTACTGTATGATATTCACCAGATACTGCGTACGATTATTCACTAGATATCTGTAAATACTGTAGATTCTTACAAGATACTTAGATACTCACCAGATACCGGAAGATACTGTAGATATTCACCAGATGATGTCCGATACTGTACATACTGGTACATACCCAGATACTGTAGATATTCACACACATCCTGGTACATACTCCAGATACTGTAGATACTGTAGATATTCACCAGATACTGTAGATACTGTAGATATTCACCACATACTGTACATACTCCCAGATACTGTAGATACTGTACATACTGTACATACTCACCGATATGTAGATCTGTAGGTGCTGTATTACTCACCAGATACTGTAGATACTGTAGGTGCTGTACATACTCACCAGATACTGTAGATACTGTACTACTCCGGGATACTGTACATACTGTACATACTCACTCCAGATACTGTAAATACTGTAACATACTGTAGGTGCTGTACATACTCACCGATACTGTAGATACTGTAGATACTGTACATACTCCCCAGATGTGATTGTGAATACTGAACATACTGTAGGTGCTGTATATACTCCCCAGATCATGTACATACAATTCAATTCAATTCAATTCAATTTTATTTTATATAGCTTCGTACATCAGCTAATATCTCGAAGTGCTGTACAGACCACCAGCCTAAACAAAACAGCTAGTATGAGGGTGTAGAAGCACGGTGGCTAGGAAAAAACTCCCTAGAAAGGCCAAACCTAGGAAGAAACCTAGAGAGGAACCAGGCTATGAGGGGTGGCCAGTCTCTTCTGGTTGGCGGGTGGAGATTATACAGAATATGCCAAGATGTTCAAAAATGTTCATAAGTGACAAGCATGGTCAAATATAATCATGATATTTTCAGTTGGCTTTTCATAGCGATCATCAAGAGTTGAAAAACAAACAGGTCTGGGACGGTGGCGGTTCCATAACCGCAGGCAGAACAGCTGAAACTGGAATAGCAGCAAGGCCAGGCGGACTGGGACAGCAAGGAGTCACCACGGCGGCAGTCCCGACGCATGGTCTAGGCCCCAGGTCCTCCGAGAGAGAAAGAGAGAAGGAGAAAATAGAGAGAGCCAAGATTTTCAAAATGTTCATAAATGACAAGCATCGTCATAATTAATCAGGATAAATCTCAGTTGGCTTTTTCATAGCCGATCATTAAGAGTTGAAAACGACACAGGTCTGGGACAGGTAGGGGGTTCATAACCGCAGGCAGAAATCGTTGAAACTGGAATAGCAGCAAGGCCGCAGGCGGACTGGGGACAGCAAGGAGTCACCACGGCCGGTAGTCCCGCGTATGGTCCTAGGGCTCAGGTCTCCGAGAGAAAGAAAGAGAGAGAGAAAAATTAGAGAGCGCCAAGATTTTTTCAAAATGTTCATAATGACAAGCATGGTCAAATAATATAGGATAAATCTCAGTTGGCTTTTCATAGCCGATCATTAAGAGTTGAAAAACAGCAGGTCTGGGACAGGTAGGGGTCCGTACCCGCAGGCAGAACAGTTGAACTGGAATAGCAGCAAGCAGGCGGACTGGGGACAGCAAGGTGTCCATCATGCGGTAGTCTGACATATGGTCCTAGGGCTCAGGTTCAGAGAGAAAGAGAGAACGAAGAATTAGAGAGAGCATACTTAAATCAACACAGGAACTGGAGTAAGACAGGAGAAGTACTCCAGGTACCAACTGACCTAGCCGCACATCTACTACTGCAGCATAATACTGGAGGCTGAGACAGGAGCGGTCAGGAGCACTGTGGCCCATCCGAAGAAACCCCCGACAGGGCCAAACAGGAAGGATATAACCCCACCACTTTGCAAAGCACAGCCCCGCACCATAGAGGAAATCCTCAACCACCAACATTACAATCCGGAGACAAGGCCGAGTATACCCCAAAGGTTCTCCACCACAGCACAACCAAGGGGGGCGCAACGGACAGGAAGATCACGCTAGTACATCAACCACTCAAGTGACGCAGCCGCCTCCTAGGGACGGCATGAAAGAGCACCAGCAAGCCAGTGACTCAGCCCCTGTAACAGGGTTAGAGGCAGAGAATCCCAGTGGAGAGAGGGGACCGGCCTGGCAGAGACAGCAAGGGGTTCGTGCTCAGAGCTTTCCGTTCACCTTCACACATCTGGGCCAGACTACACTCAACCATATGACCTACTGAAGAGATAAGTCTTCAGTAAGACTTAAAGGTTGAGACGGAGTCTGCGTCTCTCACATGGGTAGGCAGACTGTTCCATAAAATGGAGATCTATAGGAGAACAGCCTGCTCCGCTGTTTGCTTAGAATTCTAGGGACACATAGGAGGCCTGCCGTCTTTTTGTGACCGTAGCGTACGTATTGTATGTACGGCGGACCAACTCGGAAAGATAGGTAGGAGCAAGCCCATGTAACGCTTTATAGGTTAACAGTAAAACCCTTGAAATCAGCCTTGCCTTAACGGAAGCACGTTAGGGAAGCTAGCACTGGAGTAATGTGATAAAATTTCTTGGTTCTAGTCAGGATTCTCAGCAGCCGTATTTAGCATAACTGAAGGTTTATTTAGTGCTTTATCCGGGTAAGCCGAGTAGAGCATTGAGTAGTCTAACCTAGAAGGTAACAAATGCATGGATTAATTTTTCTGCATCATTTCTGGACAGAAAATCTGATTTTTGCAATGTTACGTAGATGGAAAAAAGCTGTCCTTGAAAACAGTCTTGATGTGTTCGTCAAAAGAGAGATCAGGGTCAAGAGTAACGCCGAGGTCCTTCACAGTTTTATTTGAGACGACTTTCAACATCAGATGAATTGTCAGATTTAACAGAAGTCTCTTTGTTTCTTGGACTAGACAAGCATCTCTGTTTTGTCCGAGTTTAAAAGTAGAAAGTTGTCAGCCATCCACTTCTTATGTCTGAAACACAGGCTTCTAGCGAGGGCAATTTTGGGTTCCACCATGTTTCATTGAAATGTACAGCTGTGTGTCACCGCATAGCATGTGAAAGTTAACATTATGTTTTTCGAATAACATCCCAGAGGTAAAATATTAAGTGAAACATAGTGTGTCCTAAAACGGAACCTTGAGGAAACCGAAATGTACAGTTGATTTGTCAGAGGACAGACCATTCAGAGAGAAAAACTGATATCTTTCCGACGGTAAGATCTAAACAGGCCAGAACTTGTCCGTGTAGACAATTTGGGTTTCAGTTCTCCAAAAGAATATGGTGATCGATGGTGTCAAAGGCAGCCTAAGGTCTAGTAGCACGAGGACAGATGCAGAGCTGTCCTGACGCCATTAAAGGTCATTTACCACTCTCACAAGTTGGTCTCAGTGCTATGAGGGGTCTAAAACCAGACTGAAGCATTTCGTATACATTGTTTGTCTTCAGAAAGCAGTGAGTTGCTGCGCAAGCAGCTTTTTCTAAAATTTTTGAGAGGAATGGAGATTCGATATGGCCGATAGTTTTTTTATATTTTCCGGGTCAGGTTTGGCTTATTCAGAGAGGCTTTATCACTGCATTTTAGTGAGTTGGTACACATCCGGTGGAGAGAGCTGTTTATTATGTTCAACATAGAGGCCAAGCACAGGAAGCAGCTCTTCAGCAGTTTAGTAGGAATAGGATCCAGTATGCCAGTTGAAGGTTTAGAGGCCATGTTATTTTATCATTGTGTCAAGAGATACTAGTAATAAACACTTAAGTGTCTTCCCGATCCAGGCCCCTCGCAGGCTGTGGGATCCAGGACAGCTAAGCCTGGAGGAATACGCAGATTCAAAGAGGAGTCCGTATTTGCTCTTTCTAATGGTCTGATCTTTTCCTCAAGAAGTTCATGAATTTATTACTGCTTGAGTGAAAGCCATCCTTCTTGGGGAATGCTCTTTTTAGTTAGTTTCGCACAGTATCAAAAGAATTTTGGATTGTTTTATTTTCCTCGATTAAGTTGGAAAGTAGGATGATCGAGCAGCAGTGAGGGCTCTTCGGTACTGCACGGTACTGTTCTTTCCAAGCTAGTCGAAGACTTCCAGTTTGGTGGTGGCGCATTCTCGTTCCAATTTCTGAGCTTGCTCTAAAGCTCGGGTATTTTCTGTATACCAGGGAGCTAGTTTCTATGACAAATGTTTTCGTTTTTAGGGTGCAACTGCATCTAGGGTATTGCGAAGGTTAAATTGAGTTCCTCAGTTAGGTGGTTAACTGATTTTTGTCCTATGATGTCCTTGGGTAGGCAGAAGGAGTCTGGAAGGGCATCAAGGAATTTTTGTGTTGTCTGAGAATTTATAGCACGATTTTGATGCTCCTTGGTTGGGGTCTGAGCAGATTATTTGTTGCGATTGCAAACGTAATAAAATGGTGGTCCGATAGTCCAGGATTATGTGGAAAAACATTAAGATCTACAACATTTATTCCATGGGAAAACTAGGCCAGAGTATGACTGTGGCAGTGAGTAGTCCAGAGACATGTTGGACAAAACCCCTGAGTCGATGATGCTCCGAAATACTTTTGGAGTGGGTCTGTGGACTTCTCCATGTGAATATTAAATCACCAAAAATTGAATATGATCTGCTATGACTACAAGGTCTGATAGGAATTCAGGAAACTCAGAGAGGAACGCTGTATATGGCCCAGGAGGCTGTAAACAGTAGCTATAAAAAGTGATTGAGTAGGCTGCATAGATTTCATGACTAGAAGCTCAAAAGACGAAACGCCATTTTTTTTTGTAAATTGAAATTTGCTATCGTAAATGTTAGCAACACCTCCGCCTTTGGCGGGTGCACGGGGGATATGGTCACATAGTGTAACCAGGAGGTGAGGCCTCATTTAAAGTAAATTCATCAGGCTTAAGCCATGTTTCGTCAGGCCAATCACATCAAGATTAGGATCAGTGATTAGTTCATTGACTATGATGCTTTGAAGTGAGGGATCTAACATTAGTAACCCTATTTTGAGATGTGAGGTATCACGATCTCTTTCAATAATGGCAGGAATGGGGAGGTCTTTATCCTAATAAGATTGCTAGGCGACACCGCCATGTTTGTAGTTTGCCCAACTAGGTGAGGCACAGACACAGTCTCAATGGGTATGGCTGAGCTGACTACACTGACTGTGCTATTGGCAGCCTCCACTAAGCTGGCAGGTTGGCTAACAGCCTGCTGCCTGGCCTGCACCTATTTCATTGTGGGGCTAGAGGAGTTAGAGCCCTATCTATGTTGGTAGATAAGATGAGAGCACCCTCTCAGCTAGGATGGAGTCCGTCACTCCTCAGCAGGTCAGGCTTGGTCCTGTTTGTGGTGAGTCCAGAAAGAGGCCATTATCTACAAATTCTATCTTTGGGAGGGGCAAAAACAGTTTCACCAGCGATTGAGTGCTGAGACTCTGCTGTAGAGCTCGTCACCCCTAACTGGGAGGGGGCAGAGACAATTACTCGTGCCGACACATCTTTCTAGCTGATTTCACGCTGACAGTATGTTGCACTTGGTGACCATCTGACTGTTTATCCTAACATCGTTGGTGCGGACGTGGATAACAATATCTCTATACTCTCTACACTCGCAGATTTAGCTTTAGCCAGCACCATCTTTAGATTAGCCTTAACGCGGTAGCCCTGCCCCTGGTAAACAGTGTATGATCGCTGGGTGATTCGCTTTAAGTCTAATACTGCGGGTAATGGAGTCGCCAATGATCGGGTTTTCAATTGTCAGAGCTAATGGTGGGAGCCTTCGCGCGTCTCAGACCCGTAACGGGAGGAGTAGAGACAAGAGAAAACTCAGACTCAGACTCCGACTCGCTACATAATGGGGAGAACCGGTTGAAAGTTTCTGTCGGCTGAATGAGCACACCGGTTGAGCATTCCAACAGCATTTCCCTCCAGAAGCCATGAGAAAGTTGTCCGGCTGCGGGGACTGTGCGGGGATTTATAATAACGTTACTATCTGTATTACTGGTGGACAGACGTGTTTCTTCCTTTCCTACACTGAAATTACCCTTGCCTACCGATTGCGTCTGAAGCTGGGTTGTAGCAGCTATTCTCCGCGTAAGGCGATCGTTCTCCTGTATATTATGAGTACAGCGCTGCAATTAGAAGACATCATGTTATGTTAGTACTTAGCTTCGGCTGTTGAAGGTGTTGACGAACCATGTCAGATAAAGCGTCCGGAGTGAAAAAGTTGAATGAGGGAAGAAAGTTGCGATGGAAAAACTAAAATAAGGTAATTAAACAAACAAAAAAAAAATAAAGTATAGCAGCATAGTAAGTGTAAAGATGTCAAAAGTTGCAGTATAACAGACCAGTATACATGATAACATCGATACATGCTTAGAACTGTAGATACTGTACATCTGTAGGTGCTGTACATACTCCCAGATACTGTAGATACTGGTGATACTGTACAAATACTCACCAGATACTGTAGATACTGTAGATACTGTACATACTGTAGGTGCTGTACATACTCCCCAGATACTGTACATACTGTAGGTGCTGTACATACTCACCAGCATTCTGGTTCTCTAATGCTTCTCTATTATACCATTTGTACACTTCTTTTTTTTTACAGTAAACTGTCGCCTGTGTGCAATACTAGTGTGAGAAATGACTGTTCTGCGTCTGCCTGTGCTTCTGTACTGTATATTGTTATTGCAAAGGTGTGTGGGGGTTTTCTGTATATCATCATCATCATGCAGAGGTTAGGATTGTACCCTGACAGCCAGGTAATATTGAGGGGGTTACTACAGTAGGAAGCTGTTAATTGGACGGTGAAAGGAAGATTCATAGTCAGTCTATTCTACAAATCCACCACCCACTGTTCTTCACCTATTGTAAATCAATGGATTCACTCCTTTGTTTAAACCATCTATGCATGTCTACACAACACATGCATGCTGTAGTGCGTACACACTTACTGTTTACAGATGTAGGATCTTAATTTGACCCAGTTTGCTACAGCAGGAAAGTAATCCTGTAGCAACAGGCATTTGACTATTATGTGGATTATAATGAATGGACATTTTTGTAGTGTCTTTATACATTGATACTTCAGAAGCCTTTTTCAACTTCAAAATACACAACTTTTACATTTCCTTCATTGCAGAAAAGTTATATTGAAACACGGTYATCAAATTAAGATCCTACATTTGTATACACACACGTGGGGCGTGTGCAGGCTTATAGAACACAGCTTTCTCACGCCAAGTGTTTACCCCCAAGCCATAYGACTCCCGAGCAGCTAATCAAATGGCTACCCGGACTATGCACTGTTAAAAATTAAAGGCTAAGGGCTTGTAAGTAAGCATTTCACTGTAAGGTCTACTACACGTGTTATATTCGGCGGACACGACAAATAAACTTTGATTTGATTTGACATGATGATGACGCAATTTCGTATAAGCCCACAGTGAATTCAGAATGGACAGTGTGAGGAATAGCGTGAGGAACAGCCAACATTAGGGCTCCCGAGTGGTGCAGCGGTCTAAGGCACTGCATCTCAGTGCTAGGAGGTGTCACTACAGACCCTGGTTTTTGATTCCAGGCTGTAACCACAACCGGCTATGATTGGGTGGTGCACAATTGGCCCAGCATTGTCCGGGTTTGGCCCGTCATTGCCTAGTTAATAATTAGAGAGAGAGAGACCCCCCCCCCCTTCACACTGGATGGTAATAGAGGAGAAATATACCTTAAAATCACTGTTGGACATTTACCGATTAATTGCCTACATTTTACCTGCAGTGGAATTGGAAAGGCATTTTATCAACTGGCTAGCAGCACTATAGCTGGAGCTGTACAGCTGTAGCTGCCTTGGTATTGGAAAACACAATGATCTAAGAGGTTATTGCTTTCTTCATGGCCGAAGGGCTTTGATGAACAACCCAAGCCTCTCCCATAACAAAGGCTTGTACAGTATCGCCTGCACCTGTCAGTGTTAGTGTCTGTCAGTGCACAGTGAACATGAATGGGAGGCTGGGCTATTGATTTAGATCTATCTGGATCTATCTGGATCTATCTGTAGAGTTAAGGTTACACATTAGTTGTAGGTTACTCGAAATAAGATACGTTTGGACTGGAACAAACAATTTGGATGTGTGTCTTTGGATCCATTCTTCAACTATCTATTTTCCATTCTGTCTCTGGTTAGCGTTACTATAGAAGGAAGCTACTCGCAATATGGATACTTTGGATCCATTCCTATCTAACTGTTTACATATTTATCTATCTATTTCCTTAGTCCATTGTGTACGTTATGGTATAGTGGTTTTAATGTAGATACTTGGGTCTTGAATTGAGTGTTTGAAAACCATCTATTTCCTCATCCTTTGAGGCTGTCACTCTCTTCACTTGTCTGTGCTCTGTTGGTGAACACATGTCTTGGTGACATCAGGTATTTTTTGTTTATTTTATTTAGTTGGATCCCCATTAGCTTTTGCAGAAGCAGCAGCTGCTCTTTCTAGGGTCCACAACAACAACAAAAAACACGAAACATGAAAGTAACAAAACACTGATAGCCAAGGAAAGTCACACAATTTGAGTATCTGCAGTTTCTGGTGAATATCTACAGTATCTACAGTACTACAGTATCTACAGTATCTACAGTATCTACAGTTTCTGTGTGAATATCTACAGTATCTACAGTATCTGGTGATTATCTACAGTATCTACAGTATCTACAGTATCTACAGTATCTGGTGAATATCTACAGTATCTACAGTATCTACAGTATCTACAGTATCTGGTGAGTACTACAGTATCTACAGTATCTACAGTATCTACAGTATCTGGTGAGTATCTACAGTATCTACAGTATCTACAGTATCTACAGTATCTGGTGAGTATCTACAGTATCTACGTATCTACAGTATCTACAGTATCTGTGAATATCTACAGTATCTACAGTATCTACAGTATCTACAGTATCTGGTGAATATCTACAGTATCTACAGTATCTACAGTATCTACAGTATCTGGTGAATATCTACAGTAGCTACAGTATCTGGTGAGTATCTACAGTTGGAATTTGTGGTCTGTATATTTAATAATTTATCTTAGGATAGCATCAACACCACCGGCCATTCTGGGTTGTTTGTATTTTGACCTGTAGTTCATTCAATGCAATTGGAGAATCTAGTGGGTCTGGAAGTCTTTAATAGTTGATTCTAAGATTAATAATTGATCAGTACAGTTGAAGTCGGAAGTTTACATGCATCTTAGCCAAATACATTTAAACTCAGTTTTTCACATTCCTGACATTTAATCCCAGTAAAAATTCCTTGTCTAGGTCAGTTAGGATCACCACTTTATTTTAAGAATATGAAATGTCAGAATAATAGTGAGAAGATGTCACGTTTCTGACCTTATTCCTTTATTTTCCTTTGTTTTGTCTTTAGTTAGTATGGTCAGGGCGTGAGTTGGGGTGGGCAGTCTATGTTCTGTGTTTCTATGTTTAGGTTTGTCAATTGGCCTGATATGGTTCTCAATCAGAGGCAGGTGTTTTTCATTGTCTCTGATTGGGAACCATATTTAGGTAGCCTGTTTTCACTGTTGGTTTGTGGGTGTTTGTTTCCTGTGTCAGTGTTTGTGCCACACGGGATGTTTTCGGTTAGGTTTACTTTGTTATTTTGTATTTGTATCTTGTTCGTTTGTTCTATTAAAACATGGACACTTACCACGCTGCGTCTTGGTCCGATCCCTTTCCGATCCCGAAAATCTGCCGCTACAAGAGAGTAATTTATTTCAGCTTTTATATCTTTCATCACATTTCCAGTAGGTCAGAAGTTTACATACACTCAATTAGTATTTGGTAACATTGCCTTTAAATTGTTTAACTTGGGTCAAACATTTCGGGTAGCCTTCCACAAGCTTCCCACAATAAATTGGGTGAATTTTGGCCCATTCCTCCTGACAGAGCTGGTGTAACTAAGTCAGGTTTGTAGGCCTCCTTGCTCGCACACGCTTTTTCAGTTCTGTCCACAGATTTTCTATAAGATTGAGGTCAGGGCTTTGTGATGGCAACTCCAATACCTTGACTTTGTTGTCCTTAAACCATTTTTCCACAACTTTGGAATTATGCTTGGAGTCATTGTCCATTTGGAAGACCCATTTGCAACCAAGCTTTAACTTCCTGACTGATGTCTTGAGATTTTTTCAATATATCAACATAATTTTCCGTCCTCATGATGCCATCAATTTCGTGAAGTGCACCAGACCCTCCTGCAGCAAAGCCTCCCAGAACATGATGCTGCCACCCCCGTGCTTCACGGTTGTGATGGTGTTCTTCGGCTTGCAAGCCTCCCCCTTTTTCCTCCAAACATAACGATGGTCATAATGGCCAAACAGTTCTATTTTTGTTTAATCAGACCAGAGTACATTATCCAAAAAGTATGATATTTGTCCCCATGTGCAGTTGCAAACGTAGTCTGGCTTTTTTATGGCAGTTTTGGAGCAGTGGCTTCTTCTTGCTGAGCGGCTTTCAGGTTATGTCATTAAGAACTCGTTTTGTTGTGGATATAGATACTTTTGTACCTGTTTCCTCCAGCATCTTCACAAGGTCCTTTGCTGTTGTTCTGGGATTGATTTGCACTTTTCGCACCAAAGTACGTTCATCTCTAGGAGACAGAACACGTTTCTTCCTGAGCGGTATGACGGCTGCGTGGTCCCATGTTGTTTATACCTGTGTACTATTGTTTGTACAGATGAACGTGGTACCTTCAGGCGTTTGGAAATTGCTCCCAAGGATGAACCAGACTTGTGGAGGTCTACAATTTTTTTCTGAGGTCTTGGCTGATTTCTTTGATTTTCCCATGATGTCAAGCAAAGAGGCACTGAAGTTTGAAGGTAGGCCTTGAAATACATCCACAGGTACACCTCAATTGACTCAAATGATGTCAATTAGCCTATCAGAATCTTCTAAAGCCATGACATCATTTTCTGGAATTTTCCAAGCTGTTTAAAGGCACAGTCAACTTAGTGTATGTAAACTTCTGACCCACTGAAATTGTGATACAGTGAATTATAAGTGAAATAATCTGTCTGTAAACAATTGTTGGAATAATTACTTGTGTCATGCACAAAGTATATGTCCTAACCGACTTGCCAAAACTATAGTTTGGTAACAAAGAATTTGTGAGTGGTTGAAAACGAGTTTTAATGACTCCAACCTAAGTGTATGTAAACTTCCGACTTCAACTGTATATCTTTATTTGCTATTTGTTCTTTGTTATTGGGCAAAAAAGATTGGAGAAGTGGTTTATCCATACATCTTCATTTTGGATAGATAACTCTTTCTATTGCTGTTTGTTTAGTGTGTTTCAAATTTTCAAGAAGTGGTTCGATTCTATGAATTATTCCATTACGTTTAGCTCGTTTCTGACGTGCTTTTTAAAAATGTTTCCGTAGTTTATTTCTGTACTGTTTTAGTGTTCCACCGTTATGTTGGTGTACATTCAGGTTTTCTTGTTCTCTGTGTTTTTGGATGGATAGGATCCTCATTTCTCATAGGTTTCTTATTTCTTGGGTTTTTGCATTTTTCTTTAAACCATTTGTCATTGCTGTTCATTTTCTTAGGTTTCTTTTTGATTTGATAGGGAAGCTGAATGGTCAAATATACTGTTTAGGCTTTCTACTGCCAAGTTTACACCTTCTGTCACGTCCTGATCTTAGTTCCTTTTTTATGTCTCTATTTAGTTTGGTCAGGGCGTGAGTTGGGGTGGGCATTCTATGTTTTGTTCTGTTGTGTTTATATTCTATGTTGTAGGTCTAGGTTTTCTGTTTCTATGTGTTTGGCCTGGTATGGTTCTCAATCAGAGGCAGCTGTCTATCGTTGTCTCTGATTGAGAGCCATACTTAGGTTGCCTGTTTTCCCACTATGATTTGTGGGTAGTTGTTTTCTGTCTTWGTATTAGTTACCAGACGGAACTGTTTCGGTTGTTCTTTGTTTGTTTATTTTGTATTTTAGTGTTCAGTGCATTTTAATAAAATGACGAACACTTACCACGCTGCACATTGGTCCGATCCTTCCTCCTCCTCCTCAGACGAAGAGGAGATCCGTGACACCTTCACTATTGCAGTGAAACATTTTGTCCAGAAAGTTGTCTAAAAGGGTTTGAATATTTTTGTTGGCCAATCATTTTTCGTTAGTAGTATGCAGTTTGTTTGGCTTTGATGCCTCATGATTGAGTATTGCTCTGTTCYGGTAGACTGTGATTTTTCTGTGATCCGATAGGGGTATCAGTAGGCTGACTGTGAACGCTCTGAGAGACTCTGGGTTGAGCTCGGTGATAAAATAATCTACAGTACAACTGCCAGGGGATGAGCTGTAYGTGTACCTACAGTAGGACTCCCCTCAAATCTGCCGTTGACTAGTACAGACCCAGCGTGCAACAGAGCTGCAAGAGTTGTGACCCATTTTTGTTGGTTGTTTTGTCAAAGTTGTGTCTAGCGGGGAATATGGGGGAGGGTATGCTGTCACCTCCAGGTAGGTGTTTGTCCCCCTGTGTGCTGAGGGTGTCAGGTTGCCACAGACTAGTACATGTCCCTGGGCCTGSAATTGWTGTTATCTCTAGGATGAAGAAGCTGTCATTGTTAAAGTATGGCGATTCTATTAGGGGGGATATAGGTAGCACACATGAGGAAATGTTTCTCTGTTGAGATCATTTCCTTATTAATTTCTAGCCAGATGTAAAATGTTKCTGTTTTGACTAATTTAATAGAGTGGGTRAGGTCTGCTCTATACCAYATTAGCATACCCACTGTGTCTCTTCCCTGTTTCACACCTGGTAGTTTGGTGGATGGGACTACCAGCTCTCTGTAACCTGGATGGGACTACCAGCTCTCTGTAACCTGGATGGGACTACCAGGCTCTCTTAACCTGGATGGACTACCAGCTCTCTGTAACCTGGATGGGACTACCAGCTCTCTGTAACCTGGATGGGACTACCAGCTCTCTGTAACCTGGATGGGACTACCAGCTCTCTGTAACCTGGATGGGACTACCAGCTCTCTGTAACCTGGATGGGACTACCAGCTCTCTGTAACCTGGATGGGACTACCAGCTCTCTGTAACCTGGATGGACTACCAGCTCTCTGTAACCTGGATGGGACTACCAGCTCTCTGTAACCTGGATGGACTACCAGCTCTCTGTAACCTGGATGGGACTACCAGCTCTCTGTAACCTGGATGGGACTACCAGCTCTCTGTAACCTGGATGGGACTACCGCTCTCTGTAACCTGGATGGGACTACCAGCTCTCTGTAACTGGATGGACTACCAGCTCTCGTAACCTGGATGGACTACCAGCTCTCTGTAACCTGGATGGGACTACCAGGCTCTCTGTAACCTGGATGGGACTACCGCTCTCTTAACCTGGATGGGGACTACCGGCTCTCTGTAACCTGGATGGACTACCGGCTCTCTGTAACCTGGATGGGACTACCAGCTCTCGTTAACCTGGATGGGACTACCGCTCTCTGTAACCTGGATGGACTACCAGCTCTCTGTAACCTGGATGGACTACCAGCTCTCTGTAACCTGGAGGGACCACCAGCTCTCTGTAACCTGGATGGGACTACCGCTCTCTTTAACCTGGATGGGACTACCGCTCTCTGTAACTGGATGGATACCGCTCTCTTAACCTGGATGGACTACCGCTCTCTGTAACCTGGATGGACTACCGCTCTTTCTAACCTGGATGGGACTACCGCTCTCTGTAACCTGGATGGGACTAACCGCTCTCTGTAAACCTGGATGGACTACCCGCTCTCTGTAACCTGGATGACTACCGGCTCTCTAACCTGTAACCCAGGTCTGGGAGGGAGGTCTCACAGGTCTGGGAGGAGTCTCGCAAGTCTGGGAGGGAGTCTCACAGGTCTGGGGGGAGTGCGTGCAGGCCTGGGAGTGAGTCTTTGCAGCTGATGTGATCTGCAAGTCTGGGGGAGTCTCACAGGACTCGGAGGAGTCTCGCAGGTTCTGGGAGGGAGTCTCGCAGGTCTGGGAGGGAGTCGCACAGTCTGGAGGGAGTCTGCAGGTCTGGGAGTGAGTCTTGCAGCCTGGGAGTGAGTCTCGCAGGCTGGGAGGGAGTCTCGCAGTCTGGAGGAGTCTCGCAGGTCTGGAGGAGTCTTGCAGGCCTGGGAGGGAGTCGTGCAGGTCTGGGAGTGAGTCTTGCAGGCCTGGGAGTGAGTCTCGCAGGCCTGGGAGGAGTCTCGCAGGTCTGGGAGGAGTCTTGCAGGTCTGGAGGGAGTCTTGCAGGCCTGAGGAGTCTTGCAGATCTGAGAGTCTTGCAGATCTGAGGGAGTCTTGCAGGCCTGGGAGGATCGATGCAGTCTGGGAGGGAGTCTTCAGGTCTGGGAGGGAGTCTTGCAGTCTGGAGGAGGTCTTGCAGGCTGGAGGAGTCTTGCAGGCCTGGGAGGGAGTCTTGCAGGCCTGGGAGGGAGGCTTGCAGGCCTGGGAGGAGTCTTGCAGGTCTGGGAGGAGTCCAACAGGTCTGGAGGTCTTGCAGATCTGAGGAGTCTGCAGATCTTGAGTCTGCATCTGGGAGGGAGTGCTCGCAGGTCTGGGAGGAGTCTTGCAGGTCTGGGAGGGAGTCTTGCAGGCCTGGGGGGAGTCTTGCATCTCTGGAGGGAGTCCTTGCAGGTCTGGAGGAGTCTGCGGGTTTGGAGGCAGTGTCGCAGGTCTGGGAGGGAGTGCGCATCTGGGAGGAGCGCAGGTCTGGGAGGGAGTCTGGTCTGGTGGGGTGTTCATTGCTCTTTTGCTCCTGTGTGAGGTGCTGGGCTGCAGTTGAGTATGATGTCTTCAGAGTCCAAGGGACTGTCGCCTGTAGAGGTGTATCTCTCTCTCTTTCTCTCTTTTTCCCTCTTCTCTTCCGTTCTCTCTCTCTCCCTTTTCTCTCGCTTGTCTCTCCTCTCTCTCTCCCTCTCATCCTCCTGCCTTATCCTCTCCTCTCCAACTTCCCTACACCTCTCTCTCTGTCTCTCTCTCTTCCTCTCTCTCTCCCTCTCCATCCTCCTGCCTTATCCTCTCCTCTCCAACTTCCCTACACCCCTCTCTCTGTCTCTCTCTCTGTCTCTCTCTCTTCCTCTCTCTCCCTCTCCATCCTCCTGCCTTATCCTCTCCTCTCCAACTTCCCTACACCCTCTCTCTCTGTCTCTCTATCTGACTCTCTCTCCCTCCCTTCCTGTATCCTCTCCTCCCCCACTCCATTTCACCTCCTGATCGCAGGAGAATTTAAAGTGCTGGATTGTCGTTACTATGGAAATTAACTAATGGTGGTGGAGAGGTTAACAGAGAGCTATAAAGGGGTTAAAGACTAACGTTAACGACACCTCTATATGTGCTAGCTACATTAGTCAGAGTAAGCTGCCCACTAGAGAAGACACTACTGATGGGTTCATCAACATCACACACACACACACACACACACACACACACACACACACACACACACACACACACACACAACACACACACACACACACCACACACACACACACACACACACATCCCTGCAGCCAACTCCACAGTATAATTCTCCATGCTAGTGTCTGCTGGTGTGGTAATGAGAAAGCCAAAAAACATAGTGTTTGATATGTGGAGTTGGAAGTAACCCCTCTGGTCTGGCCTTCATAAAATCATTGTAATTCCCTCCCAGATGAGAAACGTTGTAGATGCAGTCTTGTGTGGTTAGAGTACCCAACACACACTAAATTGGTTTGGTTAGCATCCTGAGGTGATATAATTAGGGGTGGCAGGTAACCTAGGGGTTAGAGCGTTGGGCCAGTAACCGAAAGTTTGCTGGATCGAATCCCCGAGCTGACAAGGTAAAKATCGTCCTGCCCCTCAGCAAGGCAGTTAACCCACTGTTCCCTGGGRGCCGAAGACGTGGATGTTGATTATGATTCAGAGGGGTTGGGTTAAATGCGGATGACCCATTTCAGTTGAATCCATTCAGTTGTGCAACTGACTAGGTATCCCTCTTAACCTGAGTAGCTAGCTGCTTATGGTAGAGGCACTAGGTGTTAGAGGCACTAAACATGCTGCAACAGATCATTAAAGTATGTGTCTCAAATGGTACCATACTGCACTAATTCTGAACAGAGACCATAGGGCTCTGGTTAAAACTATGGGGTCTGGTTAAAAATATGGGCCCTGGTCAAAAGTAGTTTACTCAACTGCTGGTTGAGAGAATGCCAAGACTGTGCAAAGCTGTCATCAAGACAAAGTGTGGCTACTTTGAAGAATATAAAATATATTATACACTTTTTTTGGTTACTACATGATTCCGTACGTGTTATTTCATAGTTTTGATGTCTTCACTATTATTTTACAATGTAGAACATAGTAATAATAAAGAAAAACCTTGGAATGAGTAGGTGTGTCCAAATTTTTGACCTGTATATATATTTATATATATATAATTTTTTTTTTTATTTTTTTTTATTTTTTACAAATGGTACAATTTTTCTTCCAGTTTCACATTAGAGTCTTTTGAGTTTTGACAAAACAATGACAATAAAATCCATTTGTACATCCATTTTGTAACACAACAACAAAGTCAAAGAGGTGTGAATACTTTCTGAAGGCTCTGCATATATATACACACATAAAAATATTGTTGATTCTGTGGAGGAGAACATTTAATCTCTTATTATATAAATGTTTCTGAGGTTTGTGTGTTTGTTTGTAGTGTCTGTCTGACATTGTGACTTTCTGCTGTGTGGGAGGAACCAGAAGACCTTWTGAAGATACGGGCGAGTTTTTTGAAAATAGAGGTCCTTTTCATTCATCCTTCAATGGCCCCATTTTCTCCTTTTTCTATGAAAATGATGCATATGTCAAAGTGGTTAGAAAACGTTTTAAGAAAAATTGTTTACTGTCTGAGTCTCAGAATTTCCCTCTTGTGACTGTACTTTAAGGAGCTGGTCTCGACTRACAAAGCCTAGTGATAAAGATATATTTTAGTGTCTGCTCAGATTCGCAGAAATTGGTCTGTTTGTTTCCTGGACACAGATTAAGTCAAGAAAAAGCAATAACTTTTAATATGAAATGGATGGTGATTAGTGATTCTGCGCAGTGCGACTATAATGAGTCAATCTCAAACACAAACTATATCACTACTGTTGATCATTCTGTCAATGGGTGTCTCCATAGAGATATAATAATCTGTTGCTGTTCCCGAGTCCCCCATTGGCTGGCCGGTCC
>NW_019942836.1:97628-100642 GCF_002910315.2 Salvelinus sp. IW2-2015
ACGGCACACCCCCAAGACGCCTGCTGGCAAACTCAGGTGCCATACAGATCGTGCAACGCAATAAGGACCCTTTGACTTACCAAGTCCAAATTGGTCATCGCCAGGTCAACGACTTTCATAGATCACCCTGGATCATCTCGCTACGTGCCAACGCACCCAGCAGACGACACGCCGACCAGAGACACCAACGAACAATAACCGCACCCCCAGGACATATATCTCCTGACGTGACACGTACGGAGAGAGACGAGAGCCTGCACTTCACCGACAACCCTGGCCCCCACTACCGGAAGCCCAGGAGGAGCGCAGGCGCACAGAGAGATATCCTATTCCGACAGCGCCACCACACAACGGGCACCTCAAAAGGCTTGCACCTCAACGCTGCAGCCATTGACCAGCGCTACGAATTCAACACAACCAAAAACCACAGGTCTTCCAACAGTATAAACAAACCAAAAACAAACACTTTCAACTACTCGTCCCCGTAGATAAAAGGACAAGCGAAAACGGACATTAAACCTGCGAGTTAGTTATTAAGACCACACAACTTCCATCTTCGCGCGGGCAGAATAATCCCCCTGGATTCACCCCTAGTCGCTGCGGCCTCTTGAACAAGTCTGCCTTCTCAACCCAGTAGTTGAAAACACTTCGTTAAGGAATCGCCAATCTTCGCTCTCAGCAGTACTTGCATTACGTAAGCTCACCTAAAACCATATTTATCATCGTTTCTGGGAGTTAAAAACAACTCATGGGTGGAACGAGTGTAGTATCTGTCCTACACTCTAATATTAAGTTACTATGCTGCTCACTTAAGTGGTGATGGTGATGTATTACGACAGTGTTACGTTACTACACCTAATAGGAAATGTACATGCGCACTAGTGTGCCGGGGAACTGTAGAGCACGAGAGGTTTTGACTAAACGAAAACTAACTACTCCAGTCTCCTGCCTAATCATTTRTCCACAACACAAATATTACATGACCTTGATACTATCCTTGGTACTCTAGCCCAAGGATTAAGGAAATATTTTGTGGGATGATATTGGTGGTCGTATTAGTTACTCATTGATTACAGGTGTTTAAATTGATGTGGTGGCAATAAGACCTCGCCATTGGCTCTTTGGCTGGGACGAAGCTGTTTTAAAAAGAAAAATCCCTGAACACAGATTATGGGCGAATCTCAAAAGTATCTTCCTTGATTTGTCATCTCCTCTCTCCATCCTCTTACTTCTCAGAGTGTCAGAGAGGAGCTGCTGAAGGTTGTTGTTGCACCCTGAGACAGGAATCATAGGGTGCYTCCCGAATGCCACCCTATTCTCTAGTGTACTACTTCTGACAAGGGCCCATAGAGCTCTGGCCCAAAGTGTGTTCCCTATATATGGAATTGGGTGCCATTTTGGGAATTTTTACGGGAGGAGATCGGAAGACAACAAAGTCTCCGTTGGGAGTCTCCAATCGTTGGTTACCATTTGTCACTTGGTCACGAGAAACATTTCTTATCAGACTGAGATGGATTTATTCAGAGGGGAACCATTCAAAGGGGAATAGGACCAACCTGCAGTGTTATTAACAGTGATTGCAATTTGATATGTCAAAATGTTTCAACAGACAGCAGACACTGCAATCACAGCAGTTATAGTGTATATTCTACTCTTAACACGATGGTGCTGATAGACATGGTCCTATGTTTACCCAGATACAACAACATTGTGTGTATGGGTGCTATGCTTGAGAGAGAGAGAGAGAGAGAGAGATGTATGACTGCCCAATGTATGACCATATTAGAGACACATATTTCCCTCAGATTACACAGATCCACAAAGAATTCGAAACCAAATCCAATTATGATAAACTCCCATATCTACTGGGTGAAATTCCACAGTGTGCCATCACAGCAGCAAGATTTGTGACCTGTTGCCACAAGAAAAGGGCAACCAGTGAAGAACAAACACCATTGTAAATACAACCTCAGGTCAAGTCAAGCCAGTCAATCAGTTGGTTAGTCAGTCAGTCCAGTCAATCATCAATCAATCAATCAGTCAGTCCAGTTCAGTCAGCAGTCAGTCAGAAGAAACACAAGACTGCATCCTCCCCTCCCCGCTCAGACATGGGGCCTTTCAGAATCCGTGAGTTGTGTGTTCTCACACACGAACCACAAACACACACGCACACACACCACACCCCCTGTCGTGCCTTGTGTGTGTTACCTGTAATTACTACTGCCAAATCTGAGCTGGGGGCTGAGAGGAGAGCAGAGGGAGAAGAGTGGAGAGAGAGTGGAGAGAAGGGGAGGAGAGGTGAAGAGGAGGACAGACAGAGAGAAGACGAGAGGAGGAAGAGAAGAGGGCAGGGGAAAGAGACGGAGAAGGGAGAGGAAAAAAGAGTGAAGAGAGGGAAAGACGAGGGAGAGAGGACGGAAAGAAGGGCGGAGGGAGAGAAGAGAGAGGAAAAGGAGGCGAGGAGAGGGGAAGACAGAGGAGAAGAAGAAATGAGAGGGGAGGAGAGCAAGAGAGAGTGAGAGACTAGAGAAAGACGGGCAGGGAGATAAAGAGAACGAGAGCAGAGTGGTGGAAGGGAGAAAATAGAGAGAGGAGAAAAGAGGGGAGGGAGATGCCCAATGCAAATAAAGCCCCTTGAATTGAATTGAATGAGAGAGAGGAGAGAAGAGAGAGAGAGAGAGAGAGAGAGAGGAGAGAGAGAGAGAGAGAGAGAGAGAGAGAGAGAGAGAGAGAGAGAGAGAGAGAGAGAGAGAGAGAGAGAGAGAGAGAGAGAGAGAGAGAGAGAGAGAGAGAGAGAGAGAGAGAGAGAGAGAGAGAGAGAGAGCGAGAGAGAGAGAGCAGAGAGAGAGAGAGAGAGGAGGAGAGTACACTTTCAAGAATAAGAATGAAGAGAGGGTCAATAATGGTTTGCATCTATCAGTAATTGAAAGTCCAAATCCAATTCAATGAATTTGAATTTCATAACATTCTATGCTCATAGACAATGAAAACACGAAATAGACATTGGGTCCTCG
>NW_019942836.1:103729-108414 GCF_002910315.2 Salvelinus sp. IW2-2015
AACAATCTCCGCATTGTTCAGATATTGCATAGTAGTACAGTGATGCAAGCCAGATTCGCTTGAACATGAGTTTCCCTGTTGTGTCGCTCTCTGTGTGGTTACACTACCATGGAGTTCGATGGTACTACTGATGGCGTGTGGAGGATAGTGGATGAGTATCGTGGGATCCTATCCATCCTGTTATTTGTCGTAACTATGCTGTTAACTCCAAGCTGGTGAATGTATTACCGACAGTGTTAACCGTTACTACACCGTAATAGGTAATTTGTTACATGCCCACTAGTGTGCCGGGGGAACTGGTAGAGCAATTGCGAGAGGTTTTATAGTGTACTACACTGTAAAACTAACCTAACTCCAGTCTCCGCCTCATCATTTTTCCACAACAACAAATATTACATGACGTTCGAATACTAAATTCCTTGGTACTCTAAAATGAACGTTGGCACTTAGCCAAGGATTAAGGAAATAGGTGGGCGCTTGTGGAGTGCAATATGATGAGATAAGGTTTCGTAATTAAGACTCTTATAAACTCATTTACTATCCAGGTGTGGTATAATCTGATGTGAGTGCGCCATTCAATTGGGACCGCTGCGCCATGTAGGCCTACCTTTGGCTGGGCACGGAACGAAGCTGTTTTAAACCAGAAAAATCCTGACACAGATTATGGGCAGAATCTCAAAAGTATCGTTCCTTGCTTTGGTCAATCGTTCCTCAGTCTCCACTTCCTCGTTTACTTCCTCAGAGTTGTCAATGAGGAGCTGCTGAACGCCAATGGTTTGGTCATGTTGCACCCTGAAGACACTGACAAAGGAATCATAGGGTGTGGCATACGCATGCCACTCTACCCTCAATTAAACCTCTTCTAGGCTGATCAAGTGCCTTAACTTCCAGACGAAATAGGCCCCATAACGAGCTCTGGCCCACACTATGGTCGTGGTTCCCTATATTGGAATTAGGGACATTTTGTGGAATATTCATAAGGGAGAGGAGATCGGCAAAGATCATCGATAGCAAAAGATTTCGTCTCGTGTGGGGAGTCTTCCCCATTTCGGTTTGGGTTTAGCTTCGACAAAATTTGTACACTGCTTGGGTCACGAGAAAACATTTCTTATGAGACTGAGATGGAATTTTATTCAGAGGGGATACCACTGCCAAAATAGGTGGAATAGGACCTTTAAAGCCTGCGAGCTGTCTACTAACAGTGGATATTTTGCAAATTGTTCGATACATCTCTCTCAAAATGTTTCAATCCAGACCAGCAGACACTGAATCACAGGCACGATTATAGTGATGATACTTGCTACATCTTACACCTACGAGGGTGTAAGCTATGATGATAGATCCAATGTTATGGTTTAAACTCCGTAGAAATATCAACATTGATGATGTATGGGTGCTATCGCTTGAAAAGTGTAGAGAGAGAGGGAGATGAGAGAGAGAGAGGAGAGAGAGAGAGAGAGCGACGAGAAGAGAGAGAGAGATGCCAGAGCAGAGAGACGATAGATGAGAGAGAAGAGAGAGCGTATGCGAGCATATAGGAAGAGTAGACAGGAACACGAGCAGAGAGAGAGACGTGTGCCGGTACACGGTCAAGAAATTAGGAGTTTAAATGCATTATGGAAATGGAAGGCTCAAAAAATGGAAGATCTTACGCGCATGCTGTCTATCAGTATATCGAGATGGAACGTAAGTTGTCCTCACACAATAACCTCAATGAATTTGAATTCATAAATTCTATGTACATAAGACAATGACTAACGGACGGAAATTGACATTGGAGGGTCCTCGGAGACTGACAAAAAGTCATAACACGATAATAGTAATTAGCAAGAACGTGAGGGCAATATGAAGGACGAGTACTAAGAAACGTAAAGGATTAGTAGGGGCTCCTTGTATTTGTCGCAAATCATGGAGACGACCGCTATCTTTACTCTCATAACGAGGAGGGTTAAATCTCGAACTAAAGTTTTACTTCTGAGAAGCGAATATGCACTCGACTTCTTTAAACACACTGATTATGCCACACAATTAATTAATTTTTGTTAATCTAAAAGTACAACGACACAGCACTAACATTCTACAACTACATTAGACAACAACGAGACCGAACGTGTAGTATCGACATTCACAGTGCATTACAATTAGTGACACATCAACGACTAATTACACACCACACTGTCTATCACAGTTCTGCGACCATCAAAACAGAACGGAGCGAAAATACGATCAGAACAACCATGGAATTGACACAATCGACACAGAACAGCTCTTCACACTCACCTCACCCACGCACCAATACACCACTCAACACACCACACTCAGACATTCTCTGGAGTCCTGATCTACTCGCTTCACCACACACAACGGCGACTTGAACCCATGCCCCACCACCCGCACTCTCGCCATGGCTTTGTGCCTTGCTCTGCCTCTCGACTCTCGCTCTCTTCATCATATTACATATTCAACACTAGAGCTCCTCTTAATAATCACCTAGCCACATCAGCCCCAGAAACAGAGTGAATTCAGGAGAGAGAAAAAGCTCATAGTCACTAGATCTTCCTCTTGTTCCTTAGGGTGCTCTGGTCTCTCAGTCCTCACCATCCTGTTCACACCTGGGTTCAGAAGGTGATTTGCTTTCTACTGTTGATTGAGCTGTGCCTGTTGCAGTGTTTAAGATGTCGCGCTAATGCTCAAAACTGCATTATGTAATTCATTCTACACAATGTGGAGGGATTGCTCTGTTAGTTTCCAGACCGTGTTACGGGTATGACAATGCCTAGCTTTATGCTTTCTCCCCACTCTCAGAGCAGTGTGACTGACATCATCCAATCTTGACACACTTGAAAATTGATGCATCGGCACATGCTGAATCAAATGGCAATCAGGCAGGGCAAGGACCACCGCTTTTTGTAAAGTAGTCGACACACGCACACTCAGCGCGGCGACACTCATGCACTGCTCTGAGCGACTCGCGTCTGTACCATCTTACGCCATCACGAGACGAGGATATCCTCCACATTCTTATCGAGTCCATTATCAGGAACTCTGCAACCTTCCTGAGGTCGAGAGCAATCATCATACGATCACGTGCACGGGCACACAGTGATTCGACAGAGAGGAACTCGCGCACACACACAGGATATCATCGAAATGAGTAACAGAAAGAAGAGGAGGCACAGAGTGAGATGGCGAACATCAGCGAGATGAAATTGTAAGACTAGTGGTCGCAATCTTGATCTCAAGCATCAACATTTAGTAAGGTGGTCCCGCCCATCTCTGATCGTTTTATGGATCAGTGAACCTTACGCTAGTTCCCAGTTAATGGAGAAACCAGAAAGCACGCGTCACAACTTCGTTAATTCTGTCAAGCCTGTCTCTGTTTGTGGTGTCAGGTTTATGGCAGTTTTGATGGGAGAGCGTGATCGACTATGGGTGCGGCTGTGCTTCGGGGTGGGTATATGGGTCCAATTCTGATTCCACATGATTTTGATTTTGGTTGATTGTTTTGTTCTATTGCTATGTATATCTTTTGGCATGGTACTAAGTTTTGCGAATAGGACGTACTGCTTCTATCCAAAAGCAATCCTACTGAGGCACAGCTGGGTCCGATTGCGTATCTCTGCTGCTCTCGAAATTGAGCAACCACTTTTTAGACGTGATGGCGGCTTGTGGTTGTCGTTGTCGGTACTGTGTTTGTGGGGGAGGTACTTAATTTCGGATGTCTTACGGGATAGTGGTTAGTGTGTTGGTTGTTAGTTGTTGTCTTGTTATCATGTCACCATCGTTTCAACACGCTACGCACGATCGTGCGGCGAACTTCATTATCTGATTGCGTCTGGCGAGTTGATTGTGTTGTTTGGGGGTATTAGTTTCATGTGTTAGTGTGTGCGACGAAATATATAAATCTAGAACTAGTTATACTAGCAGACGTGCTGTGTGGGTTGTCTATAGACCTAGGCTGGCATTGGGACTCTGTATTGCGAATCCTCAAACCTTATGTCATTGTTTCCGACTGAGACATCAGCGACACAACATGAAACTACACGAAGGCTCCTTCTGGGAATCTATAATGGTGTCATTGCATCATGCGTCCTGGTCGTCTCTCTCAATCATCTCAAAAGCTCTGTACGTCATACCGCCATCCGGTCTCAGGTGGCGAGGGAACGGTAGCAGGGAGGGAGGGATGAGATATTCTGCAGACGCACGCACGGGGGGACTGAGGGGCAGGCGAGAAGGGAGAGGGGGAGCGGAAAGGGAGAGAGGGAGAGGACGAGGGAGAGAGATCGAGAGCAGTGGGCAGAGGACAACACCCAAGGACAGAGAAGAGAGATAGAGAGGAGGACGGAGACAGGGACAGGCGAGAGACGAGGAGAGAGAGGAGAGAGAGACCGAGAGTAAGAGAGAGAGGGGGGGGGGGGGGGCGGGGCACTGGGACGGGGGGTGAACGCTCGCGGGGGCGGTACGGGTGGGCGGTGCGCACGCCCCGCGTGGGGGGGGGGGACACACAGAGCAGGGTGGGGAGGGGGAAGAGCTAGGGGGGAGGGTGGAGGGGGTGGGGGGGGGGGGACAAGGCGGGGTGGCGCGGAGAGGTGAGGGAGAGGGAGATAGAGAGAGAGAGAGAGGCGAGGGAAGGGACAGAAGAGAAGGAAGAGAAACAACTAGGAGGGGGGGGGACGAACAAACTC
>NW_019942836.1:108439-116436 GCF_002910315.2 Salvelinus sp. IW2-2015
GAGAAGGGTGGGACAGGTTTACAGGAGCGAGGGAGTTGACGAGAGAGGCCGGGGAGGAGAGGAGAGGGGAGGGGCAGGGAGAGAGGGAGATGGAGGAGAGAGAACGAGAGAGGGGCAGAGACAAGGAAAGGAGAGAGAGAGAGAGAGAGGAGGGGGAGCGGACAGGACAGGCACAGCGAGAGAGAGAGAGAGAGAGAGGACGAGAATGAGAGAGAGAGAAAGGAGAGAGAGAGACGATAGAGAGAGAAAGAGAGTGGAGAGAGAAGAGAGAGGAGGGGGGAGAGAGAGAGGAGGGAGGACAGAGAGAGAGGAGAAGGGGGGACTGAACAATGAGTAACAAAAATGCCTTCTTATTTCAGCCAATAATTTCTCTTTATGATTTTCTGGATCGCAGGACAGCAGCTCTAGTGAAGTTGTTGAAGTCCGATTTCCCTGGGAACCATTGCACCTGTCTTAAACAGTGGATGGCTTTGGCAATGGTCGCTCGCGTACAGTGAGTGGGCTATTGCTAATGGTCGCATGCGTACCGTATGCTAGGCTACGGCGTCTACTGAAAATCTTTAGAAGAACTCAACGAGGTAAGAGGCGTCCATTGGCCAAGAACTGACACACATCCTCCTTTGCGCTTCCAAACGGTAGCCGACTAATCTTCTCCTGATTTAGTGCACTTACTTTTGCACGCCCTGGTACAAGCGGTGGTCTAGTCACAAAGTCAGGGCACTTACATTAAAGGGAATAGCGGGTGCCTGGTTTGGTATACCCTCTCTATGTGGTGGACTTGTTACTCTGTCTTTAGCCCCCACGCTCTGTCACAGGATATGAGAAAATGCCGTCCGGTATTGTTTGTTCTTGTATTAAACTGGACATTATCAATCATGTATTTATATACCGGTTTTATTATTTCCGAAAATCAAGAACCAGTCATCAACTTTTATTTGATAGCTATAGGAAGTTATTGTGATTATGGTTAGCATGATGGATGCTTTCAATACAACGCTCTGGTTTTCTTTCAGCTTGAGGGCAGGTGCTAGTGGTTCTCATTGATTTCAGCAGCTGTGTATCTTACGGGGCGTTTCTCTTTCAGCATTGAGGTGTTCTTCTTTCAGCTTGTAGGGGTTCTCTTTCAGCATTGAGGGGGGTTCTCTTCAGCTGAGGGGTTCTCTTTCAGCTTGAGGGGGTTCTCTTTCAAGGGCGCTCTGGCAGCTGAAGGGGGGTTCTCTTCAGCTTGAGGGGTTTCTCTTTCAGCTTGAGGGGGTTCTCTTTCAGCATTGAGGGGGTTTCCTTCAGCTAGGGGGTTCTCTTTCCGGGGGTTTCTTAGCTTGAGGGGTTTTCTCTTTCAGCTTGAGGGGGCTTCCTCTTTCAGCTTGGGGGTTCTCTTTCACTGTGAGGGGTTCTCTCTTTCAGCTGGGGGTTTCTTTCAGCTTGAGGGGAGTTTACTTCTTTCACATACTTTCGCTTGAGGGGGTTTTCTCTTTCAGCTTGAGGGGAGTTTCTCTTTCAGCATGAGGGGTTTCTCTTTCAGCTTGAAGGGCGGTTCTCTTTCAGCTTGAGGAGTCTATTGCTAATGGTTTATTTCTATTCTTAGGGTTCTCTTTCACGTTGAGGGGGATTTCGTTCAGCTTGAGGGTTTTCTCTTTGCGCATGAGCAGGGCTTTTTTTCTCGCTGATTTCCAGCTTTGAGGGGTTCTCTTTCAGCTTGAGGGGGTTTCGAGGGTTCTCCTTTTCAGCAGGAGGGGGTTTCTCTTTCAGCATTGAGGGGGTTCTCTTTCAGCTTGAGGGGGGCTTTCTCTTTCCGCATAGGGCCGGGGTTCTACTATGAGAGAGCAAGAGAGAGAAGAGAGAAGAGAAGAGAGAGAAGAGATAAGAGAGAGAAGAGAGAGAGAGAAGAGAGAGACAGAGAGAGAGAGAGAGAAGAGAGAAGAGAGAGAGAGACGACGATGAGAGAGAGTGAGAGAGAGAGAGAGAGAGAGACTGAGAGAGAGAGGTTTCTAGTTCACACAACACAGACCACTGATTGTATTTTATGAAATGAACAAGAACATGCTACCAGTTGTCGTTTCTGAACAGAAAGAGTGCAGATTGGCCGCCGAAGAATGTCTTTCTCCATCACTGTCGATGCACCTCTCTTCAGTTTAGTCAATGGCTGGGATAAGTGTCTGCTGGCTATAGCTGTAAAATAATTCCTTCAGTTGTATTAGGTCTGCTGTTTGCAGCGTGCATCAGTCACGTGCTATGGATTCAAGGTGACAGGTGGGGGGAAAGAGAGGGGAAGCCGAGAGAGGGGGAAGGAGCTGGAGGGCTCTATTCAACCGTATCTAAGTTTAGTGTTACACCTTTGTGAATGAAATGTAAAGGCCCATGTTCCTGCGGCTTAGTGGAGACTGCATTCAACGTAAACGCTAATATGTCGTACTTATCAGAATTACCTTTTCATTTCTACTGCCCCCGATCAGCGGAGTGAGACGACACATTCAAGTCCTTCAGTGCAGTCAGCCAGTCAATCAGTTGGTTTAGTCAGTCAGTCAAGTTCATTCAGTCATTCAGTCAATCAGTCATTAAGTCCTTCAGTCAGTCAGGTCAGCCATCAAGTCCAGTTGGTTAGTCATTCAGTCAATCAGTCATTCAGTGTCAGTCAGCCAGTCAATCGTCATTCAGTCATTCAGTTCAGTCAGCCAGTCAATCAGTGGTTAGTAGTCAGGTCAATCAGTCATTCAAATCCATTCAGTCAGGCAGCGAGAGTAAACATTGGTTAAGTCAGTCAGTCCAATTCAGTTCATGTCATTCAGTCAGTCAGGCAATCAGTCAGTCAATCAGTCATCAGTCAGTCAAGCCCAGTCAATCAGTTGGTTAGGTTCAGGTCATTCAGTCAGGTCAGTCAGTCAGTCAGTCAATCAGTCATTCAGCATCATTCAGTCAGCCAGTCAATCAGTTGTTGGTCAGTCAGTCAGTTCAATCAGTCAATCAATCAATGCAGTCAGTCAGTCAGTCATCAGTCAAGTCAGTCAGAGAAACACAGAGCACTGCATCTCCCCCTCCCCCTCAGCATGGGCCTTGTCAGAATGCCGGTGTGTGTCTCACACACACACAAAACACACACGGCACACACACACACCCCCCTGTCGTGCTTGTGTGTTACCTGTAATTACTAGGCTGGCCAAATTCTGAGTCTTGGGGCTGAGAGGGAGAGAGACGGAGAAGAGAGTGGAGAGAGACGGCGAGAGAAGAGGCGGAAGGGAGAGGTGAAGGAGTGGAAGAAGGAGGACGAGAGGCGGAAAGAGAGAGGGGAGGGGAGGAGAAAGAGAGGAGAAAGAAGAGGAGAAAAAGAGGAGAGAGTGTAGAGAGCGGAAAGAGAGAGGGGGACGGGAGAGAAGAGAGAGGAGTAAAGGAGCGGGAGGGAGAGAAGAGAGAGGAGAAAATAAGAGGGGAGGAGAGAAGAGAGAGGAGAGAGAGAAAGAGACGGGGGAGGAGAGAAGAGAGAAGAAGAGAGAAGAGAGAGAGGGGGAAGGGAGAAAAATAGCAGAGAGGAGAAAGGCGAGGAGAGGAGAAGGAGAAAGAGAGGGGAGGAGAGAAGAGAGAGAGGAGAAGAGAGGGGGAGGGAGAGAAGAGAGAGAGGGGAGGGAGGGAGAGAAGCAGAGAGAGGGTGGGAGGGAGAGGAGGAGGAGGGGGGAAAAGGGGAAGAGGGGGCGAGGGAGAGACGACGAGCCTTGCTTGGGATGGGAACTAAGGAGGGTTCTATTATAGTTGATTGAGTGTGTGGGGTGTGTGTGTTGGGTTGTGGTGTGTGTTGTGCCTGTGTGTGGTGTGGTGTAAATGTGTGTGTGTATTTGTATGTGTGTGGTGTGTATTTATGTGTGTGTGTGTGTGTGTGTGTTGTGTGTCTGCCTGACCAAACCTTACCCTGGCCTACCACCCACTGAGGCCTGCCTGATGGATAAGATAGCCGCTCGTGGAGCGTCAGAGTTGTGTGTGTGTGTGCTTACGGCATTAATGCTTCCATCCATAGGCGTACTTTATGTATTGACCTTTATGTGTGTGGCTTTATCTCCAGATGATACAGTGTTTTGAAGCAGGATTCATTTCCTAGAGCAGGCTTTGTGCCTTAATGAGCAGAGGGAGAGCCTCTCTTCTTCTCTCACTTTCTGCTCTCCTGTGAGACGAAACAATCTCTCCCTGCTTGATCGCCTCCACTCCCTGAGACTGCTACTTAGCTGAAGGTCATGACTGATGACACATCCACACACACACCACACAAACCACACGCACGCACGCACGGTATACACACACACACACACACAAACACACGCACGCACGCACGTATACACAGCGAGCGAGCGAGCGAGCAGAACACAAACACACAGAAACTCACCACGAACACACAGGGCGACACACCACGTATACAAAAGCGGAGGAGCTGGTGGATGGGAGGACGCTCAGTGAAAATGTCGGGAACAGAGGAAATGGAATGCATCAAACAGCATGGAGAACCACTAATTTGCGCGTCTCCAGCCGAATTACCACCAAACCCGTCCTCCCCAATTAAGATTCCATCAACCTCGCTGTTAACACACACACACACACACACACACACACACACACACACACGAACACACACACACACACACACACGACACACACACACACACCAAACACACACACACCACACCACACACACACACGAACACACTACACTCACACTACACACACTAAACATTAGCTATTCACCAATAAGGGATGTAAAGGTTAGGCTACGATGCATAGTTACAGGCTCATGTATTGAGGAAAAGGCTGTGTTACGAGTTATGTAGCTTTATCTGATGTTATATATGTCATTAAAAATCGGACATGGCAGGTGAGCTGAACAAATGAGGCCAGTTATTTATTAATTATGGTATTTATGGTATGATTATGTTATGATATGTTATATTATGGTATTATGTTATTATGTTATGATCATGGTATTATTTATTATGTTATTATTATGGTATTTGTTGTATGGATTATTATGATTATGTTATTATGGTATTTATGATTATCGTTATGATTATCTTAATGATATGTGTGTATGTATTTATTGATATATTGTGTTATTTTTATGTGATGTTATGATATGGTATTATGCTATTATAAGTGTGTAGTGCTATTAATTATGTTATATATGGTGATGTGATAGTATGACTTGATATGCATGTCGTGTTATTATTATGGTATACGATTATTATGGCGACGGTAATTTAGTATTATTATTGGATTGGTATGATTTTGATGTCATGATTACATTTTTATGTTATTATCATGTTAGATTACGTTATGTATTGTGGTGTATATGTTTATTATTATGGATACTATATTATTGGTGGATATATGTGGATTTCTATGGAATTATGTTATTCATGATACTGATTATTATTGTGTTATTATTATGTTATTAGGTGTTATTATGTTGTTTATATGTTAGTTGAACAATGAGGTAACAGAAAATGCCTTCTTATTTCAGCCCAATAATTTCTCTTTATGATTTCTGGATCGAGACAGCAGCTCTAGTTTGCTTTCCGTTCAAGGTCTGTTGTTTTGTGTTTTCTCTATCCTATATGCTGACTATAAGTTTTTCCTAGATGTAGGGTTCGATTCAATCCGTATCGCTGAAGTTACGCCTTATATTATTCTACATTTAAAGGTAATGTTCCCATGTTAGCAGAGACTGCATTCGCGGTACATGCTGCGAATGTAATTACCTTTAGATTGAAATCACACTATAACGCGGAACTTCATGCGATACGGTTTTGAATCGAGCCCCTAGTTAATGACTCCTCTTAGCTTGTCAGCTCCCCTGACAATCAGGATGAACAGATTAAACAGTAGCCTATACGCTTTCCCCTTTGCCTTAATCCTTGTAGATTGTAGATGTGTAAAATGTTAGCAATCTCCTTATACCTATCCAGACCCGTCAAATGTGCAAACATTGAAGGATTTGGGCCAGGAAGCAAATTGGGACTGGCTGTGAAGGCTGCAGCTCCAGTGAAGTTTGGTTGAAAGTCCCTGACCATTGCACTTGTCTGTACAGTGAGTGGCTATTGGCTAATGGTCGCTCGCTGTACAGTGAGTGGCTATTGGCTAATGGTCGCTCGCTGAACCTTGAAAATCTTTAGAACTCAGAGGTAAAGAGGCTGTCATTCCAGAACTGACACCTCCCTTTGCGTTCCAAACGGTACCCTATTCCTGATTTAGTGCACTACTTTTGACCACYCKCGGTAGGGTTCTAGTCAAAAGTAGTGCACTACATAAGGAATAGGGTGCTGTTTGGGATARACCCTCTCTGTGCTGTCACATCTGTCTAGCCCCCAGCTCTGTCACAGGATATGAGAAATGCCTCCGGGTATTGTTTTTCTTGTATTAAACTGGACCATTATATCACGATGCTTTATACCGGTTTTATTATTTCCTGAAAATCATAACCAATCATCAAACTTTTATTTGATATTATGGAAGTTTGTGATTATGGTTATGCATGATGGAGCTTTCAGAATCTCCAGAATGGCAAATAATATGATTTGATTTATGCTTTAACACTATTTTTGATACATGTAAACTACGTAATTCCATTATGTATTTCAATAGTTTGCGTCATTCACTATTAGTTCTACAATGAATAGTACAAATAATCGAAAACCCTTTGAATGCAGTAAGTGTGTCCACGTTTGACTGCTAGTTATATACTATTATTCATTCTACTATATTGGTGCCAAGCCCCCTCAGGACATACTCCGTCCTAATATTTAGAATTTCTTAATTCCATCTTTTACTCTTAAAATTTGACGGGATAATTGTTGTTTGAAATTCTAGATAATACTGCTGCTCCATTGAGCTGCAATACAAAACAATTATCCCTACACCCGCTCTACATAACATCTGATTAAATATGTATATGCGCCCAATCATAAATTTGCATTCATCTTTTTGCTACCCCCCCTCTTGTTTCTCTCCTCGCTCCTTTCTCCTCTCCTTCTCTTCTTGCTACCCCCCCTGTCTTTTGCACCCCCTTCCACTCTCTCTCTCTCTCTCCTCATGAGAATACCCTCTCATGCTGAAAGAGAACTAAGCTTAGACCCCCTAGCTGGGAGAGCTTAAGCTGAAGAAACCCCCCCATCAAACCCCTTGCTGAAGAGAAATCCCCTCAGCTGAAAGAGAACAACCCCCTCAAGCTGAAAGAAAACCCCCTCAAGCTGAAAGAGAAACCCCCTCAGCTGAAAAGAGAACCCCTCAAGTGAAAACCCTCAAGCTGAAAGAGAACCCCTCAAGCTGGAAAATCATGCGAAAGAGAACCTGTCTCATGCGAAAGAGAAAACCCCCTCAAGCTGAAAAACCCTCAACGTGAAAGAGAAACCCCTCAAAGCTAGAATGAAGATACCCCTCAAGCTGAAAGCTGAAGAGAACCCCCTCAAGCTGAAAGAGAACGCGTCGCTCAAATGAAAGAGAAACCCCCTCAAGCTGAAAGAGAAACCCCCTCAAGCTGAGAAGAAACCCCCTCAAGCTGAAAAGAAACCCCCCCAAGCTGAAAGAAAACCCCCTCAAGGAAAGAGAACCCCCAAGCTGAAAGAGAACCCCCTCAAGCTGAAAGAGAAAACCCCTCAAGCTGAAAAAGAAACCCCTCAAGCTGAAAGAGAACCCCCTAGCTGAAGAGAAACCCCCTCAAGCTGAAAGAAAACCCCCTCAAGCTGAAAGAGAAACCCCCTTCAAGCTGAAAGAGAACCCCCTTCAGCTGAAGAGAACCCCCTCAAGCTGAAAGAGAACCCCCTCATGCTGAAAGAGAACCCCCTCAAGCTGAAAGAGAACCGCCCTCAAGCTGAAAGAGAAACCTCATGAGCTTTTTGAAAGAGAAACGCCCTTCAAGCTGAGAGAGATAAACACCCTTCCCGATGACTGCTGAAATCAAATGAGAACCCACTAGCAAAGTGCAAGGAGAACGCCCCTCAAGCTGAAAGAAAACGCAGAGCGTTGTA
>NW_019942836.1:116877-118753 GCF_002910315.2 Salvelinus sp. IW2-2015
TTAGTAGTGGTTTCTTTGCAGCAATTTGACCATGAAGGCCTGATTCACGCAGTCTCCTCTGAACAGTTGATGTTGAGATGTGTCTGTTACTTGAACTCTGGGAGGAATTTATTTGGGCTGCAATTTCTGAGGCTGGTAACTCTAATGGACTTATCCTCTGCAGCAGAGGTAACTCTGGGTCTTCCTTTCCTGTGGTGATCCTCATGAGAGCCAGTTTCATCATAGCGCTTGATGTTTTTTTTGCTACTGAACTATTCCAGATTCCAGATTGTCTTAAAGTAATGATGGATTGTCCTTTCTCTTTGCTTATTTTAGCTGTTCTTGCCATAATATGGACTTGGTCTTTTACCAAATAGGGCTATCTTCTGTATACAAACCCTACCTTGTCACAACACAACTGATTGGCTCAGAAGCATTAAGACGTAAAGACAATCCACAAATTCATTTTTAACAAGGCACACCTGTTAATTGAAATGCATTCCAGGTGACTATCTCATGAAGCTGGTTGAGAGAATGCCAAGAGTGTGCCAAGCTGTCATCAAGGCAAAGTGTGGCTACTTTGAAAAATCTCAAATGTAAAATATATTTTGATTTGTTTAATTTAACACTTTTTTGGTTACTACATGATTCCATATGTGTTGTTTCATGGTTTGATGTCTTCACTACTATTCTACAATGTGTCCAAACTTTTGACTGGCACTGTACATATGAGATGAGTAAAGCAGCATGTAAACACAGAGAAAAAGAAGGAGAGAGAGGTAGAGAGACAGCGAGAGAGACAGAGAGAGAGACAGCATGTGACAGTCCACTGCTCACTCAACGTAACCGATAGATGGGATTCCTCTCTGAGAGACACTGATAAGGTCAGAGCTCTAAGGCTCCCTGGTGTTTCTGCCGGCTGCTCAGCCTGTGTGGTTGACCATCTGGTCATGGCCTATCGTTTCCTATCGCTTCCTGATGTCATCTGGAAGATGAATGAAGATTATTAGTCTATACTGTCTATTGCTGCTGCTAGTCGTGGAGCTGCATGATTGGTTGAGGTCTGTTGAGCTTGCAGCAGGGCTTTGGTGTCTGTCTGTCTGTCTGTCTGTCTGCCTGCCTGCCTGCCTGTCTGTCTGTCTCATTGTCTGCCTGCTTGCCCGGAGTGAGACAACTTACTGTGTCTCAGTTAATCAGTCAGTCAATGTCTGTTCCACTGTCTTTCTGCCTATCGGTCTGTCTGCCCAACAGCCTGTCAGTCTGTATTGACATAAGAAGATTATTAAGAAACTAAATTAGTCTAGGTCCTGTGAGACTAGAGCCCCCATTCACCAATACTTACAATAGACCTGTGAGACTACAGCACCATGCTGGAGGGATTTGAAGCTCTCTCTCTGTTTCCTTCTGCACCCCAGAGATACAAAAACTCAGACAAATGGCTACGGAGGTGATTCTGTCTTCTATACCAGGGAATTAGGAAATAGAGCTTCCCTCTAAGAGAGAGAGAGAAGAAGAGAGAGAGAAGAGAGAGGAGAGAAAAAGAGAGAAAGAGAGAGAGAAAGAGAGAGAAGAAAGAGAGAGAGAGGAGAGAGAGAGAGAGAGGAGAGAGAGAGAGAGGAGAGAGAGAAGAGAGAGAGAGAAGATTCTAGTTCACAGGACCACCTGATTTATTTCATGAAATTGAAAAGAACATTGTTTACCAGTTGTAGTTTCTGAACAGAAGAGTTGCAGAATGGATGACGGAAGAATGTCTTTGTCTCCATCACTGTCGATGCACCTTCTTCAGGTTATCAATGGCTGGTATAAGTGTCTCTGCCTATTGAGCTGTAAAATAATTCCTTCAGTTGTACTAGTTCTGTCTGTTTGCAGCTTTGCCATCATCACGTGTATGAATCAT